>NW_024885099.1:17451-17959 GCF_019232065.1 Centrocercus urophasianus | reverse complement strand
CCCCAGGTCCTGGGGGGGGAGGGAAATGGGGAGAGGAGAGTCTTCCAAATCCTGGGGGAGGGGGAGAGTCCCCCAAATAAATTCTGGAGGATGGAAGGGTCCCCCAAATCCTGGGAGGAGGAGAGGGGTTCACCAAATCCTGAGGGAAAGGGGGGGGTGGGGGCCCCCCCAGGCCTGGGGGGGGGGAGGGAAATGGGGAGAGGAAAGTCTTCCAAATCCCAGGGGGGAAGATGGGGGAGTCCCCCATATAAATCCTAGAGGGTGGAAGGGTCCCCCAAATCCTGGGGGGGATGGAGGTGTCCCCCAAAATAAATCCTGGGCGGTAGAAGGGAGGGAAAGAGTCCCCCAAATCCTGGGGGAAACAGGAGACTTGCGGTGGGGGGAGTCCCCCAGATCTTGGAGGAAGGAGGAGAGGAGATTCTCCCAAATCCTAGGGAAGGATGTCCTTGTGTTGGGGACCCGCAGCTCCTGGCAGAGGGAAAGGTATGGGGGGGGGGGGGGGGGGGGG
>NW_024885099.1:13313-17351 GCF_019232065.1 Centrocercus urophasianus | reverse complement strand
CCCCCCCCCCCCTTCCCTTCCCCTCGCCCCCCTCCCCTCCCCGGTACCTCTCGCAGCCTCTCGGCATAATCCGCCGCCGCGGCGTTCGGAGAGAGCCCGTGAGCGACAGCGAGGACCGTCGGGGCTGGCGCCGGGAGCCGCGGCAGCAGCTGAGCCCGGTACGCCCCGAAGGTGCTCTCCGGGTGCTCGGGGGGCACCAGGCGCTCGTCGCAGAAGGCCAAGAGCCACGGGCCCGACCCGTTGGCGGCTCCGGTGGAGGCGGCTGAGGGCAGCTCCCGGGCCAGGAGCCCCACCAGGCTGCCTCCGGACAGACCCAGAGAGAAGCGGCCGCCGCTCCCGGCCGCCCGCTGCACGACGAGCTGCGCCAGGGCCGAGCCCAGCTCCTGCGGGGACGGGAACACCGAGATGCGGCCCGGCATGGCGGCGGCCGGAAGCGGGGAGCGGCGGAGGCCGGAAGTAGGGAGCGGCGGCCGGATGTGGCGTCACAGCGGGAGGCGGAAGTGGGGGGGTGCGCGCCGAAGGCGGCTTCGGAAAGAAATGCGGAAGTGCTGCGCGTTGCTTAGCAACCTGCGGCCTAGTCGAGGGCTGAGGCCTGGGCCTTGCGTGAGGGCTTCAGCCCCGCGCCCGCAGCCTCAGCCCGGCTCACCTTCGGCGAGAAGCAGTGGACGGAAACGCTGCGTGCACCCATCCTTCTGTGTTAACTCTCGCCTGGCTCCCGTGCCCCCCCAAGCAATGAAAACACATCACAGCTCGCTCAGCAGCACTCATTAACATTTCCTCACTCACAGCACGGCTGCCCTCCATCCACCTCCCTGCACCCCAAAGCCTGCTCCGAGCTCAGAGGCCTCAACCCCTCATGTCCGTAACTCCCAGCCCCGAGGGCTCGGCACGTGTGAGATTTCCAGGCGTCGTTAAGGTAAAAACCGTGACCTAACGCAATTAAAGACTGCTCTGTTAAAAGCCTAACTCATTAAGTACAGCCCGCAGCCGGAGCACAAACAAACCCGCCGTAAAAGTCACCACAGAACCTCTGCCACGACAGCAGAGCAGCGGGGAGCAGTCACAAAAAGCCCTCTATCAGCGCGGCAGCGGGTTAATGGGTCAGTGCTGGCTGGTTAATGTGCTTTAGGAGAGGGCGACACCCCGAGGGGGGTTTCCCTGCTGGTGCTTTCGCTGTCGGAGGGTCTCACGTTGCGTATCAGCTTCCCACAAGCCTCATCTTTCCAGTGAATCATCATTTTCCTCGCCGCCTTCTTCAAGGTTTGATCCAGGCTCGATTATAAGGCGACTTTCCCGGCGCAAATCCTGGCGTAAAGGCATTCGTCCAACGGAACGTATTTGCCCAGCTTTACATCCAGGAAATACAGCCGGTCCGATGTCTGGTGGGGGTCAAAGCCTTCCCTCTGCAGCCGGGTCTTCTGGATCTTAAAAGTGCCTTCAGAGAAGGGAGAAAGGAGAAAATGTTTTGAAGGAGACGCTTCGTATCCGAAACGCCGTGAGAGAAAAACGTTGCATTTGGTTTCCAGTCAGATTTTTGCTTAAGAATTTGCAAATATTCTGTTTGCCACCGTGTTCCCATGTGAAGCTCGTGCAGTTTTTACTTCTCCGAAGACACGGAGTGGCTCTCGGGGTTCCCAGGAGATGGAAAAAACTCTGCGGATTCCCAGAAAACTGGAAGGGCTCTGTGGATTCCCAGAAAATGGGAAGAGCTCTCTGCAACCCCAGGACATTTAAAGCACCAAAGCAAGCAGCCAAAGCATCTCCTGTTGCCGTGGCTGCTGGTTGCGCTACAAGCAAAATTAAGGGCATGCGGACACGGTGTGACCAGAACAGGACCACGCAACGGCCCACGAAAGGCAGCAGATGGTGCAGCACAGAGTGAGAGGGGCTCAGAGCCTCCTCCCCTCTTTTCTCACGCAGAGCTCCTCCGCAGCCACACGGATACCATTTCAGAGAGCTTTCTTCCCTCTGTGCTTCAGTTTTAAAGCCTGTAACGAGCTTGTTTGCTGGCTTAAGACTGAGCTCCGGCTTTTATTCATGGCATTTGTTGACTACAAGAGAGGATTTCATTACGCAACCTCTGGCAGAAGATGGATGGCAGCCAACCAAGCGGCTCCAGTTACAGCGCATTGCCTGAGGGCTGCTTTCTCAGCTCGCTGCCAAATAAAAGTTCCCCCTTCGAGCTAAAAGTTGGCCCAGGGCAGCAGATGGGGATTGCACCTACCTGTGGTGTCAACCTGGGGTGAAAGACGGAGGAAAATGGGCCGGGCGTAGGAAGGCAGAACTTTCTGGAGCTCCTGGTAAAGAATGTTGGGGTTCACTTTCGTTTTAGGATCTGCGATTGCTGCCATTCCAGCTTTTCCTTCCACCCCTGAAATAAAAGAGGTGGAGACACAAAAAGGTAGCATGAGTTAAGCATGAAGTATTGAAGAGATTCAAGTGTAGATATGGGCTGGAGAGTTTGGCAGAGAGGAACCTGATGAGGCTCAACACGAGCAAGTGTAGAGTTCTACATCTGGGGAGGAAAAACAGCATGCATCAGTCCGGGTTGGGGCTGAGCAGTGGAAAGGAGCTCTGCAGAGAAGGACCTGGGGGTCCTGGTGGCCAATGGTTGACCCCAAGCCAGCAGTGCGCCCTGAAGGCCAAGGAGGCCAATGGCGGCCAACAGGTTGACCAGTGGTTGACCAACAGTTGACCAGTGGTTGAGTGGCAGTTGATCACGAGCCAGCAGGGCGCCCTGGTGGCCAAGAAGGCCAACAGAACTCTGGGATGCTTTGCCCAAAGCGTGGCCAGCTGGGTGCTCTGCACTGGGGAGGCCCCGTCTGGAGCACTGGGCCCAGTGCTGGGCTCCCCATGTCAGGGCTGATGGGGAACTGAGCCCAGCGGAGGCTGGAGAGATGCTGGGGGCCTGGAGGATTTCCCTTATGCCCACATCTCAGGTGATTCCTACCGCTCAGAACGAATGCAACAGCATCAAACTCCCTTCTGGCCTCTATTCCATCCTCTCCTTTTCAGGTGCCTGGTTTCAGTAGAGGTGACCAAGTTCTACCCGTCCCGCAGCGTGACGCACATTTGGTGAGTTTTCTTACTTCTGTTCTCCCTAAAGCTTGAGAATTCTGACTTGAGACGTTACCTGGCACTTCCACTCCGTACACCGCGACGTCTGTCTGGTTGAGGATGTGACTCAACATCCCTTCCACTTCTGTGGTGGAGACGTTTTCTCCTCGCCATCGGAAAGTGTCTCCGCTGCGATCCCTGAAGTACATATAGCCGAGCTCATCCATCACCAACACATCTCCTGGAGGGAGAGAAGACACCGAATCACCTTGGGTCTCAGCTCAGCTGTTCTTCAGCTGTTGTTCCCCCCCAGATGCTGCGCTGTCTTCTTCCCATGGAACTGCAGAACCAGCTGAGTGACTTTCCACCACCGTTAAGGGAGAGAATGAAGCTGCAGCTGCAGAAAAAGGGCAGAGGAAAACTTCCCCTTCCTCGAAACGTAAACATTGCTGCCAGGGCAGCTCAGCAGCTGGCAACTTGCAAGCACTAACACAAACTGCTCCTCTCAGAAGAAGACATCGGGGTTAGGTGTCACCGAACCAACCTGGTCTGGTGGGTGGCAACGAGCCCACAGCAGGGCTTGGAACCGGATGGGCTTCAAGGTCTCTTCCAACCCATCCCATGGGATTCCATGGATCTCTGACCTTTCAGGTCTCTTCCAACCCAACCCATGGGATTCCATGGATCTCTGACCTTTCAGGTCCCTTCCAACCCAACCCTTCCATGATTCTATAATCTTTCAGGTCCCTTCCAACCCAACCCATGTGCTTCTATGGTTCTGTGATCTTTAAGATCCCTTCCAACCCAATCCTTCCATGATTCTATAATCTTTCAGGTCTCTTCCAACCCAACCCATGGGATTCCATGGATCTCTGGTCTTTCAGGTCCTTTCCAACCCAACCCATGGGATTCCATGGATCTCTGGTCTTTCAGGTCCCTTCCAACCCAATCCTTCCATGATTCTATAATCTTTCAGGTCTC
>NW_024885099.1:9757-13303 GCF_019232065.1 Centrocercus urophasianus | reverse complement strand
TACCAGTGAGCCCAGTACCTGACAGGTAGGCCTGGTCCCCCTTCTGGAGCACGTTGTAAGCAATCTTCTTGTGGGTGGCACTCTCATTGACGTAGCCGTCGAAGCGACGCAGGGGATCCTGTTGATTTATCTGACCTACAAGTAATCCTGGCTCTCCTGCAGGAAAGAGGGCCGAACAGCACAAGACAACACCGAGTTACGATGTTTTCCATCACATCATTGCTTGTCCCAAAGATCTTCATTAAAGCAACTGATCAGAGATCTAGAAGGGAAAACCCGCATGCGACACCGCGAACCCCTTAAACCCATCAGAGCTCTTGAAGTATTTGTTCTTAGAACGAAGAACTGCAGGAAATGGCTTCAAGTCAAGGCTCACCTGGGCGGCACGGGACGCACAGCCCCCTGGAATCACGGATCAGCTCCATTGTGTCCTCATTCACCTTCACCAAACGAATGGGATAAACGTTGGGCAAGATCCGACTGTTGAAGCCGCAGGCACCGACCTTCCAAAAGACAGGAAAAAAAACAACCTATAAGGCTGAACAAAATGCCTTGGGTTTTGTATGCTGGGAATTCTCTGCTCTTTATTCCCTCTCTGTTTGAGAGGGAAATTTGCCCTGAGTTTTTCCTTTTTTGGTGTGTGTGCACGCTGCTCTTATTTACCAATTCAGCTCTTTACCATCTCTAGAATGCAATGTGCAGAGAACCGGGGCAGCAAGCAGAGCTTTTCCCCTTCTGCTCGTTCCTCTCCACCTTTCCTCTTCCCTCACCTTCCCATCCAGGTTGGCAATGCTGCAGTTGCACTCCGTGGCTCCGTAGAACTCTCCGATCTGCTTGATGCGGAAGCGCTTGGTGAAGTCCTCCCAGATGGTGGGCCTCAAGCCGTTGCCCACCGCCAGCCGCACGCAGTGCTGCGTCTCCGACTCTCGGACCGGCTGGTTCAGGAGGTACCTGCAGATTTCCCCGATATACTGAATAATCTGAAGCAGCAAACACAAAGACATCGCTCAGGATTGGGTTCTGGGCCGCGCTCCAGGAAGGTTGGGGGAACAAGCGGTCGGCTGTAAGCAAAGAGCTTGATGTCACAAGGTGAATGCTGGCTGGGGATCCGATTACCACCTATAAATACTCCTACTGGGAGGAGGGTCAGATCAACACCGGGAAGGAGAAAGAGCTGCTTAAATTAGTAGGTGATGTTGGCACCGACACAAGCGAGCATTCAGCGACGACGAGCTGCCAAGAGAACTCAAGTCCTCAAAGACCTTTCCCCCCAAATTGCAACAGATGTTTGTGTTTGGAGATTCAGTCTTGATGGCTTTACGGAGCGAGCAGGTGAGGGTGGGTGAAGGACATCCCCGAGTCTCCATCCCACATCCCTACCATGGCGCTGGCGATTCCATCGCGCCGCAGCACATCTTACAGAGAAACGATGAAGGTTTGGATGCTGGCTGTTGTTTTTTTCCTGAGGCTGAAATTACCAAAGCTCTGGATTTAAAACCTGTTGTGTTTGTACTCCATTCCAACATATCCTGAAAACACTGAATTTCCACCACTGCCTTCACTGGGGACGGAAACTCTCCCTTTACCGGAGCCTTATTATTTTCTATGAGGCACCAAGAACATTGGGATGGGGAATATTTCTACAAAACCCACTGAAAGGTTCAGGAAAGGGAATAAAACAGATTGTTTGGAGATACGTGAGGATTTCACTTGTCCAAACTATAACTCAGGGGGCAGCGCTTGGGATCCCCCTTCAAAATCCCACCTGCTGAGGTCACACTTGTAATTCCGCTCGTTATGTCAACCGCTATCAAACCGTACTGATTCCTCCCATGGCTCTGGGGCAAGGGGATCAGGTGGAGATGGGCAGCGAAGCAGCGAGCCAGCAGAGCCCTCACCGTGCATCTGTACTTGGCACAGTCGTCCCAGAAGCGACTGGCGGAGAACTTCTTCCTGATGACCACGGTGAGGCCGTGGATGAGGCACTGGCCGACCCCCATGATGTTACCTGGAAAAGAAAGAGCCCGAGGTTGGCTTGGGGTCGCCCGTGGGGACACGTGAAGGATCCCAACGTGGATTTGGGGCAGGGGATGCTCACCTGCGGAGTGGTAGAGCGGAAGGCAGTTGTAGAGGATGTCCTTTGGGTGCATCCTGTAGGCGTAGTACCCAAAGGCAGCGATGCGGTAATACCTGCAAGGACACGGCCCAGGATGAGGACGTGGGGGTGAACCGAGCTTCAGCTTCGAAAAAGCATCGGAAGAAAGAAATTGCCTCCTCGGATCCTCACCTGCTGTGCACCACAATGGCAGCTTTGGGCATTCCCGTGGTGCCTGAAGTGTAGATGTAAAAGAGCCGATCTGGAAGAGCAGAAAACAGGCATCAGGCCAAGCGACCTCTGGGAAAACCCTTGGTAAAAAGGTGTTTTTAGGCTTTTTGTTCCTATCAGGGCACTTGAGGACGGGCTTTGACCACAGCTCAAATCCTGACACTGGCGTTGAAGCGTACCCTAGGAGAAGGTCTGGGTGTTGTCCATAGAGGTAAATAAATAAATGCATACAAAGAGTTTGCAGAGCTCTGAGGATGAGACCCACACACCTCTGCACCGACGGTCCCGGGATTTGAGCAGCTCTCCAGCTCTGACCCTGATTCTGAAGCAATCTACAGGAAAAGCTGAGGGTAGGGCAGGATACCCCCAGGCCCTGCAGTGAAAACTCTGAAGGATTTTCTGCAGCACTGGGAATCTCACCCCTGATTGATCTCAGACGGACACGGAAACCTCAGCTGCGGAGAATATTCATCCAGAATGCCTTCAAACCTGGATCTTCTATTTTTTTTTTCCGCGCAAATCTCAGCTACTGAGAAACTTAATCCAGAATATCCTGGAACCACAATCTTACAATTTGTTCTTTTTTTCCCCATATATATATATATATTTTTTTCTATCTGTGACCCCAAACAGGGTTGATTTAACCCCTCCTTTGCTGTCTCCTAGCCCAGCTCTGAGTGCTGTGGTTTAGTGGGCATGGTGTGATAGGCTGACGGTTGGACTCAATGATCTTTGAGGTCTCTTCCAACTTTGATGATTCTACGGCCCTGGGATTCTTATGGACACCCCACTAAGAAATGAGGACTGCTGATAAACACAACCATCCAAGCCTTTGGCTGGAATCTGAGTTGGTGGTGACTTCGATGCAGTGCTCAGAAGAGGATCCAGGTGCCTGGTCTCTGCAGGAACAACTTCTGGCTTGTAGTCACCGGAGCAGAACTTGGCCATGTTCTTTCCCAGCATCCCGTTCACTTCGATTATTGCTGCAACACAAAGCCAGAAATGCTTTGCAAGAAACGGAACACGGCAGGAACAGTGGCAGAAATAATCTGTGTGATGTCCTGTTGTGCCCCGAAACGTCGCTGCAGTGAGAGGACCCGAAGATCGAGGTCCAGATGCCAACCATTCTACTGTTCCATGGCTCTGTGCTCTTCAAGGACCCTTCCAACCCAGATATTCTATAGTGCTATGATCTTCAAGGACCCCTCGACCTCATTCCA
>NW_024885099.1:5050-9747 GCF_019232065.1 Centrocercus urophasianus | reverse complement strand
CCCCTCCAACCCATTCCATGGCTCTATGATCTTCAAGGACCCTTCCACCCCAACCATTCCATGGTTCTATGATCTTTGAGGGCCCCTTCAAACCAACCGTTCTCCAGTTCTATGATCTTTAAGGACCCCTCCAACCCATTCCATGGCTCTATCATCTTCAAGGACCCTTCCAACCCAACCACTCCGTGGTTCTACAATATGGAGGTCCCTTCCATCCCCACCCCCTCCACGACTCTACGATCACCCAGGCGCCCCACCTGAGGACAGCTCCCCTCCAAAAATCACCGCTTTGGCTCCTGACGTCGTTATGCAGTAAACCAGCGAATCCAAACGCAGGTTGAAATTAATCAGGGCCGCTTCGATGCCGACTTTCGCCATCCCCAACCAGAGGCCGACGAACTCGGGGCGGCTCTCCATGAAGATGGCAATGACGTCCCCGAGGCGGAAGCCTTGCTGGTAGAAGAAATTGGCCACGGCGTTGGAATACTCGTCCAGCCACCGGAAGGTCCACTTCTCACCCGTGGCCTCGTAAATCAGGGCCACTTTGTCGGGGTGCCGGCGGACGACGTCCTGGAACATCTTGGGAATGGTGGTGTTGTTTTTTTGGTGCCGTCGTAACTTGTACTTGACTCGTAACAGCACCGAGAGGCCGCTGAAGCAAAGAAAGAGAAGAAATAAGAAATCCAGCAGGATTTGCAGCATTCTCCAGAAGGAATTGCAACGTTCTCCGGAAGGAAACACGATGTTGGTGCTGACATCAATGATTCTCTCTGCTGGGACACCCTTGGCGTTATCTGAAAGGCCACCAAGTTTCGTGGATGGCTCTTGGTCTACTTTACAATCTTTGGTTTATATTGAAATTAATTCATTTGTTATTGTTTTTTTTGTTTTTTAATATTGATGCTTCTGAGTCAAACACAGCACCGATTTCCATATGGGAACACGGACACGGTGTGTGTACCCCACATGGGAGTCCCATTGGAATCCAACCCCTTGGACACCTCAACCACGCTGACACTGAACTTCGGATCGCTGCCGCTCTACAGAAAACGATGGCTTTTAGCATTATGGTAACAAAAACTCACAAAAACACCAACGATTCTGGCACCTTCCATGCCTCAAACCAGGGGTGATCCATAAATCTGAACGTTGGTGTCAAATCAAAGCGGTGATGCTAAGCCACAGGTTGTTTTTTTTAAGGATATGAGTGGGGAAAAAAAGCTTTGCAATGATTGCTTTCACCTGGAAGGGAAATGTGATCTTACATGGGCAGCACCTCTCTTGCCAGGATGATTTTCAGCATTTTTGTGCTATTTATCCAGTTTTACACCTTGGGATCTGTCATTATTTAAGTGACAGAGCCAGCATCACCACTCATAAAGCAAAGCAAGGAAGGAAACAAAGCCAACGGTTCCCCTTTCGGCCCTGGGATGGTTGGAGGGGATGAAGAAAACACAGATTTCAATGACCTTTCAATTTCAATTCCTTTCAATGAAGGAATGATGGATAATATATCAGAACAGCAGCACAGATTCTGCTCCCTTCTGGAGGTGGGACCGAATGGAGGCAGCGCGGCGCGTTTCTCTTCCGCCGACACCAAAGAGGGAATTACTGCGCCACGAGACGTCGGAAGAACCCCCAGAAAACCCCAAACGTCGTTTAATGTCAGCCCTGAAAGAAACCCCCGCAGCTCTGAGTGTCAATGAGCACAGAGGGGAGGGGGAAGGGATCCCTCAAACGGAGCTGTTGGCCACGGTCGGGCTGCGCGGTGACCTTCCGCGGAGCGGTGCCAAGCGCGGAACAGAGGAGCCTTTTGTCTCGTGAGCCACACTTCTCCAGATACTTAAAGGGTTTTATTCCGCCCGGTTTATTTTCTGCCATTCTTCCCAGCTCGCCGGGCAATCGGGAGGAAACAGCTCTTCAAGGCTCAGTGACAGCCGCGGCAAAGCCAGGCAGCGCTGGCCAGGGCAACGGCCTTAAATCCTTACAAATTCAAAGCACATCCCCCCCAAAAAATGGGCTAAAAACTGCGGAAATCAGTGAGACACCCTCGACAGCTCCCAGGAGTAACGGTGGCCTTTCCTCATGCTGCTCCCATCCCCGAATTTCACTCCTTGTAGGCAGAGAGGAGAGCAAGAAACATCCTCGCATCACTGAGGCTCAGCGGCTGAACTGGACCGGCAGCAGTGCTGGCACTGGGGTGGAACTGGAAGCGTGGGGACGGCAGCGGGGTGGGTGTGGGATGGGCATCCTGCAGGGCAGCACGTCCTGGGGGCCAAGCACTGGGAATCAGGCAGCAGTTACTGGGCACTGGGTGTAGGGAACGGGGCACTGGGTGCCACGTGCTGGGCACTGGGCACCAGGTTGTGGGTACTGGGCACTGGGCACAGGGAAAAGGGAACTGGGCACCAGGTTTATGGGCACTGGGCACAGGGAAAAGGGCACTGGGCACCAGGTTGTGGATATTGGGCACTGGGCACCAGGTTCTGGGCACTGGGAAAAGTGCACTGGGGACCAGGTTGTGGATATTGGGCACTGGGCACCAGGTTTATGGGCACTGGGCACCAGATTCTGGGCATTGGGTGTTGGGTACTGGGCACTGGGTGCCAGACACTGGATACTGGGCATCTGATTCTGGGCACAGGGCTCTGGGTACTGGGAAGAGGACCTGGATACCAGACACTGGGTACTGGGCACCAGATTTTGGGCACTGGGCACATGGCACTGGGCACAGGGTACTGGGCACTGGGAACAGGGCATTAGGCACCAGGTTCTGGATACAGGACACCAGATTCTGGGCACTGGGCACAGGGTACCAGGCACTGGATGTAGGGTACTGGGCACCAGATTCTGGGCACAGAGCATTGGGTATTGGGGACAGGGCACTGGGCACCAGGTTCTGGATACTGGGCACCAGATTCTGGGCACATGGCACTGGGCACAGGGTACCGGGCACTGGGTGTCGGTTACCGGGCACCAGGCACTGGGTACTGGATACCAGATACCGGGCACAAAGCTTTGAGTATTGGGAAAAGGGCGCTGGCTGTGGGTCCCGGGCTCGATGCACACCGTAGGGCACAGAACGCCGAGCCCCGCACCACTTACAAGAGATCCCGCAGCGCCGTTTTGCAGATCACCCTCAGCAGCCTCCAACCTCCGCTTCCCAGGCCGATGCCCAGCGCTGCCGCCAGGCTCCAAACCCACGGAACCCCGAAGAACCTCATCAGCCCCAACGATCCCAGCGCCGCGGTGCAAACCCCCACCGGCTGCATGCTGCGGATGGAAGGAGCGGTCACAAATCCACCGGGCCTTAAAAATCCACAACCCCGGCCCCGTTGTGACCCCTCCCGTCCTCCCAACCTCCCAACCCCCACCCCGAGCCCCGCATTCCGCTCCTCCGTACCTCCGCACCGCTCCGCCGCCCGCAGCGGATCCGACCGCGGAGCTCCGAGCGGCGCTGCGGGGAAGCGTGGGCTGCCAACCGGTAGGCGGGACAGTCCGGCGACTCGCGATCTGATTGGTGGAGAGCTCTGAGGGAGGTCTCTGGTTGGACGAGGAGAAAGGGCGGAGCTGTCCTTGGTAGGGAGCGGAGCGGATCGGGAAGGGAGCGGAGCGGAGCGGAGGTTTCGCTTCGCTGCCTCCGCGGAGGGGAAGGGGAAATCGGGCAGAAAGCAGCGGGAAAAGGCGTTCGAGCCGTAATTCCAATAGAAAACGGAGTTGTCCTTCATATTTCTCCAGTTAATGCGGAGAGGAACGGAGGATTCGTCCCACTGCCCTCCGTGCGAGGAAACCGGGGCAGCCGCACCGGGAAAAGACTTTTTTTGGCTTTAAATCTAATAGAAAACGAGCTGCTGTTTGTTCTTCTGTTTGTTCCCACTCAGTGCTGGGCGACGTCCCGTTGCTTTGCCCCGTTTTTCATCCCCCCAACGCTGTGGGATCCGTGCCAGGACCCAACGCAGCGCCGTCCCCGCATTCATTGACCCCTCGCTTTAATCCGATTTCGGCTATGAATAGCAGCCGGGAGCGGCGGGGGGAGGGAAGCGCGGAGGGCTGTGTGTCTCATCCCGCCCCGTTTGGACACTCGCTGCTCCGCACATCCCCCATTGGGATCCGCCACCCTCCCTCCCCTCCTCTTTCCCCCCGCCATGGCTTCTCTGTTCACTGGGAAAGTATTGATCGTCAACAACAGGGACCGGGATGAAGTGGAGACGGAGAGGGAGCTGTGTTTGGCCCTGGAGAACAGAGTGATGCTGCTGTATTTCGGGGCGGCTGAATGCCCGCAGTGCCGGAGTTTCGTGCCACGGCTGAAGGATTTCTTTTTGAGGTTGACAGATGAGTTCTATGTGGAGCGGGCATCGCAGCTGTGTTTGGTGTACGTGTCCCGAGACGCCACCGCGCAGCAGGAGGAGGCCTTCCTGAAGTCCATGCCCAAGAGGTGGCTGTCGTTACCCTTTGGAGATGAGTTCAAGAGGTGGGTGGTGGGGTTGGGGGGTGTTCTTTGGGGTCGTAGGAGTGCGGAATGATGGAGTGGTTGGGAGGGAAGGGACTGTAAGGATCATAGAACTGTAGGTTGGGTTGGGTGGGAGGGGAACTTAAAAGATCACAGAATCGTGGAATGGTTTTGGTTGGAAGGACCTTAAAGATCGGAGAATCATGGAATCACAGACTGGGTTTGGTTGGAAGGGATCTTAAAGATC
>NW_024885099.1:0-5040 GCF_019232065.1 Centrocercus urophasianus | reverse complement strand
ATCATGGAATCACAGACTGGGTTTGGTTGGAAGGGATCTTAAAGATCACAGAATCATGGAATGGTTTTGGTTGGAAGGACCTTAAAGGTCAGAGAATCATGGAATCACAGACTGGGTTTGGTTGGAAGGGATCTAAAAAGATCACAGACCCATACAATGTCTTGGGTTTGGGTTGAAAGGGTTCTTAAAGATCACAGAGACAGAGAATGGGTTGGGTTAGAAGGGACTTCAAAGATTACAGATGGAAACATAGAACCGGAGAGACACAGAAATTCTTAGGTTGGAAGGGTCCTCAAAGGTGGTGGGATGATAGAGTCATAGAAAGATGGAATCATGGAATGGTTGGGCTGAACAGGACCTTAAAGATCAAAGAATCATAGAATGACAGAGTGGGTTGGGTTGGAAGGATCCTTAAAGGTCACAGAATCACAAAATTTTAGGGTGGCGTGGGCTGGGGGTGACCTTGAAGATCACAGAACCATGGAATGGTTTGGGTTGGAAGGGACCTTAAAAATCATCAGACGTAGAATCGTAGGATTGTAGATCCATAGAATCCAAGATCTGTAGATCACAGATTCACGGGATGTCTGGAGGAATCCTTAAAGATCATAGAACCACAGAATGGTTGGGAGGCTCCTTGTGACCCATCCAGCCCCAGTCCTGTTGCCACAGGCTGGTTGCCACACTTGATTAGGAAATCAAATTTACCACAACCTCATTAATGGCCGAGCGAGCTGCAGGTAACGCTGACAGCTCCTTCCAGCCCCTCTTGGAGCCATTTCGGAGTTTGTACTTTAATGAATACCGAGGAACTCTGGGTGCAGCAGGTCTTGAATTGAGATTTCTTCCCTTTGCAGGGAACTGGAGCTGCGCTTTGCGGTGTCTGAGGTGCCCAGGGTGGTGGTGTTGAAACCCAACGGCGACGTCATCGTCGGGAATGCCGTGGATGAGATCACCAGCATGGGTCCTGCCTGCTTCCAGAACTGGCAGGAGGCAGCTGAGCTGGTGGACAGGAATTTCAGACTGGCTGAGGATTTTGATGACTGTGCCAGGAGGAGCATCAGCGACCCCCTCCGGCGCCTCAAGTACAAACTGGGCAAGGGGGAGAAATCCAGGAGTGAAGAGCAGAAAGAGGATGGTGATGAGTCCTCGTAGGGACGTCTGGGACCCAGTCGGGTCACCTGGGGACATCCCTTGGGTTGTTGTCCCAACGTGATTGATTGGGCAAGAGGGAGGAATCCAAGAGTGAAGAGCAGAAAGAGGATGGTGATGGGTCCTCGTAGGGGCTGGTTGGGACGTCCCTTGGGCTGTTGTCCCTATGTGATCAACTGGGGACATCCCTTGGGTTGCTGTCCCTATGTGATCAATTGGGGACATCTTTTGGGCTGTTGTCCCTATGTGATCAACTGGGGACACCTTTTGGGTTGCTGTCCCTATGTGATCAATTGGGGACATCTTTTGGGTTGCTGTCCCTATGTGATCAATTGGGGACATCTTTTGGGCTGTTGTCCCTATGTGATCAATTGGGGACACCTTTTGGGTTGCTGCCCCTCTGTGATCAACTGAGGACATCAACACCAACACCAGCACCTGTCTTTCTTCAAAACCTCTGCTAAAATTGCGTTTGCTTCCTGAAAGCCGAATCGTTCTGACACAAATTCGTTCCGTCCCCTCGCGTGGCTCCTTGCGCCGCCCGCTGCTCATTCACGGCTTCTCCATTCCACCACGAAGGGAAGAGCCAAGAGTTTAGAAACTCGTGGGATGCAAAGGATCTGGGCCCTGCTGGCAGGCAGACGGAGAGGCTGAGCGAGGGCGGCTGGTTTGACTTGCTTGCTCACTTAATCCTCTTTGCCCGGCGAGTTGGGCAGGTAGGCGAGGAATAATCCCATAAAACAAATGGTTGGGAGGCTCCCTGCGTTACAAACGTCCTTCTTTGGCTGCTCCCCGCGTTCTGTGTGGCATCGAGATGCAAAGAAAACCTGAAAGCCCTTCCGGGTCACGAATCTGTGGAGGAGTGAAAGCGAGCTGCACGCCGTGCTCTGGTGGCAATGGGGCGATGCTGCATTTCCTCGGGGGCAGCTGGAGGAAAAAATAACGATTTCAATGGCAAATAACAAAGCTGGAGAAATGGGAAGGAGGTGGAGGGCAGCGTTTTCACCTCCAAGTGAACACAGGCTGTAAATTGGCGCTCGGGTGCTGCTCGTCCCCGTGTCAATAGAAAGACACCCAGCACTGGAATTTATGGAAAGAAAAATAACATAAAAGGTGGACTTTTACCAGCCCTACCCGTTGAGTTTGTAATCCGTTGGGTTTTTAATCCACTGGGTTTTTAAATCATGGAGTTTTTACTCCATTGGGTTTTTAATCCACTGGGTTTTTAACTCATGGAGTTTTTACTCCATTGGGTTTTTAATCCATTGGGTTTTTAATCCATTGTGTTTTTAATCCATTGGGTTTTTAACTCATGGAGTTTTTAATCCACTGGGTTTTTAATCCATTGCGTTTTCACTCCATTGGGTTTTTAACTCATGGAGTTTTTACTCTGTTGGGTTTTTAACCCGTTGGGTTTTTAACTCATTGACTTTTTAAGCCACTTTTTAATCTAATTGGATTTTTAACCCATCGGGCTTTTAACCGATCGGGTTTTTAACCCAATGAGTTTTTCTCCGTTCAGAGCAAAAAAAATTGCTCTTTTCTTGGTTATTCTGTGAAAAACAAAACAAAACAGAACAAAACAAAACAAAACAAAACGTGTTATTGTGGAAAACAAACAAACAAACAAACAAACAAAAACACAACAAACCCAGTGAGAAAATGACAGCAAAGCACAAACTGAAGTGGGAAGCAACACTGTGCCAACAGGGTTGGGTTGGGTCCTCAAAGAGAATAGAACCATAGAATGGGTTGAGTTGGGTCCTCAAAGGTCATAGAACCATAGAATGGGTTGAGTTGGGTCCTCAAAGGTCATAGAACCATAGAATGTATTGAGTTGGGTCCTCAAAGATAATAGAACCATAGAATGGTTTGGGTTGGGTCCTCAAAGAACACAGAACCACAGAATGGGTTTGGTTGGGTCCTCAAAGGTCATAGAACCACAGAATGGGTTGAGTTGGGTCCTCAAAGGTCATAGAACCACAGAATGGGTTGAGTTGGGTCCTCAAAGATAATAGAACCACAGAATGGTTTGGGTTGGGTCCTCAAAGATCATAGAACCACAGAATGGGTTGAGTTGGGTCCTCAAAGAGAATAGAACCATAGAATGGGTTTGGTTGGGTCCTCAAAGGTCATACAACTGTAGAACCATAGGATGGATTGGGTTGGGGGAATCCTTAAGGATCACAGGACAGCTTGGGAAGTCCTGCACGAAGCTCAGCTTCAGAAGAGCTGGAAAAGAGCAGAGCTGTCTTTCTGCACGGGAATTCAGCGCAATAGAAACCCTGAAGCAGAAGGGAGGGGAAAACTCCCTGCCCACCTCCACAGCTTCAGATCGGGATGGAGACGGATTCCTCCGTTCCAAATGTCGCACACTACAGTTGGTGTCACTCTTGCTTTGCTTTTCGCCACGTCACACAATTCCCCCCCACAGCCCCCAGATGATCTGCAGGCAGCAGTGGAACGGCAAAGACGCCTCCCAGCCTGCAGAGAGCAAAGGGTTAAAAAGCGAGCGCCGGGTGGGAGGATCCGTCTGGGAAGGGAAGGGACTCATTTCACAACTCCCAAAAGGAATGTGGAAAATCCACATTGCCTGACACCTGCCCCACGTTCCTGCCCCAGGTTCCTGCCTGTAGATCCGCTCTCCATCCGACTCCAGAGTCTGCAATTGAAGCGGGACACCGACAGCAACGCCGTTCCTGGCTTCATCAGCAACCACTGAGATGCAGCAGTGATGGCTGAGGGATTTGATGGCTTTTTTATTTCCTCTGGACGCGATGATCCCTGTGGGTCCCTTCCAAACCTGGACATTCGGTGACGCTGCCATTCTATGATTCCACGATTCTACGATTTCACGATTCTGTGATTCCTGCTCCATCTTTTAGCCAAGGGCAGGCAATGAAAGAGATGGAAAACCTCTGAGAGATTTAAAACCCTCTCTAAGAGATGGAAATTATTCTCTGCAGATCGCCTGAGCCAACATTTCCTCTTGCAAATACTGCACTACGTGAGAGAGACCAACACAGAAATGCGCTGCCATAGCAAACGGGTGTTCAAGGCTTTTGATACCCAAGCTGTGCTAAAGGAAAGTTTCCCAAATTTGAGCTTCTACTTGCTGAAAAGAGGAAATTTGGGCATTAAAACCTGCTTCAGTCATTTCTCCGAAGGCACTGGGTGCAGCTCTACTGGGTTAGGAAACCCATAGGATGAGTGGGGTTGGAAGAGAGGATTCCAACCGCAAAGGGATAAATGCAAAGAGGTGCTGACCATGAACGGGTCGGGATCCTGGGATGATGCTGATGGATTCCTGGGGAGATTCCTTTCCCCTGAGCACTGCTCCCACTCGGGAATCCCAGCTGCTTCCTGGGCTCCGTCCCATTGCCCCACACCTGAGCGCTGTGCCAGGGAAATTCTCCGCGTCACCCAGCACCTAAAGAGCATTGATGGGAAATTTCAGTGCCTCCGAGAGCTCTTCCAAGAAGGTAAGCAAGGAAAACAATCGCTTATGACTATTAATATAATAAATGACTATTAATATAATAAAAACTGGTTGTTGTTTACAAATGTCAGAAGCTCCCTTATTGGCTTGCAAGACGAGTAGACTGACAAGAGCAAAAGCTGTGTCGTCCTTTATTTGCTCAAACCAATGACCTTACATGTCCTGGAGACCATCCTCCCTTCTGCCCCTCTCTCTGTGGGTGTTTAATTACTCCAGTGGCTTCTCCTGTAACGAGGAGCGCTAACGGATGAAGCGTGGCAGCACTCAGCCCTCTGAGCGCTCGGGTTCCTTCCGAATACAATGCGAAATAAAAAACCTGAAGTGCTCCCGAGGGCGCTGGGGTGACGTGCAGGCAGAGCAGCTCCGTGCTGCCCTGTAATCCGTCAGCA
>NW_024885098.1:0-12094 GCF_019232065.1 Centrocercus urophasianus | reverse complement strand
TTAGAAAACTCAAGCCCCTCTTAGGATTCCAAAGCCAGAAACATTCAATTCCACAATACTGCCAAGCAGTATGAAACAACTTATTTCTATCAATATCAGGGTCCTCCTGTCAGACTTTCTCCTCTGCATACTAAGTGTCAGTCTGCAATCTCCTGTAGTGAATGTAGAGAGCAATATAATTAAGCCAGCTATGAAAGGCTTTTCAAGGCAATTGCCATAACTAGCTCCACAAAATGCCTCAAGCTTTACTATTACTCAGGGTTTGTGTTCTAATACTAAGTTAGAATTTAAAGTTAAGTCTTTCTTTAGTCCCACAAAAAAAAAACCATATTGCTCATTCCTTTCCTTACTACACAAAAGCACAGTTACAGTCTCAATACATGAAAACATCACTGAGAAAAAATAAAATCAAGTTATAACCCTCATTGTTATAATTTTTTGCCTTATCCTCAGCTATGCATTCAAAGGTAAATGTGACACTATGTCTCACATCTGTAAGAAGTCATTATAATAATATGACAATTTCAAAAACTGCAGAGATATCTCTTGCAATAGACTAGCAAGCAAATTCAAAGCAATTAAGTTGAAAGAATAAGATAAGTATTATTTAATCCTTCCTAGGACTTCCCTATTCACACTCATATATACAGGGAAACATTCACATGCATATACGTAGTACTACAATGCCACAAAGAACACAGAAGTAAGAGTAGAGTGGCACAATCCCAGGCTACAGCAAATGAAAAGAAACCCCAAATCAGCAACTACCACAGATACAGAAACAAAGCAAGAAAAACTACTTACTTTCACAAGGCCTCCAGCAGACAAGAATCTCCACCAAGCAATCCTTACCACTATTGCCAACCCTTAAATGAGGTCTGGGAAGGGGGGTGGATCCTGACTCCACCCCTTCATGACACTCAGTGCCATTAAATGCACCTGAGATAGCCCGGGTTGGCCCTGCCTTCCCACCAGGTGCTCAATCACTATTTCAAGCCCTGACTTAGCATTTCTGCTGCAATATGAAATGACAACTCACTTTCAAAGCATAACAAAAGGAAACTCGCACTGAGATCACTGATAGGAAAGCATTATTTTATAGAAAGTCAGTTTATGGATCACGAGAGATCATGAAATGTTGGTGAAATGGAAAGTGTGAAAAAAAAAGTTTGATTCTTCGCTGCATTTGGCGTTTTCAGCTCCCTGTGTATAAAATGGCTGTGGTACTTCTGCTATTCATTGCCTGTGGGTGGCTTGTGCAATTATGGAAGATTACAGTGGCTGCTACGTCAAACATTCACGATGAAAAGACAGGCCTTAGTAGCATGTTCTCACAAAGAGAAAAGTAGCTAAAGCTTAATTAATACATGCATAAATATATGCACTAAGTATGTATAGGTATAGGTATGTATGTATACACTGTAGATATGCAACACTGAGCTCAGTTAGCATTTTTTTAAAGGTGCTGTGATATAACTCAATAATGGTAATATGCAAGGGCTGCTCCAGAAGTTGGCCCATGACATCAGGGATGGATGTTGGCATGACAGAAGAGTCTGAATCTTCCCACCAGTATTCCATTACAATTTGTTGCCCTGTGACAGATGGCAGCAGAGGTGTAGTCTTTCAAAACAGCGCCTGATATGGAAGTGTGTAAGAAGCAATGGTGTGTCATTGAACTCCTTCATGGTTTGAAACCGTTTCCCCTTTTCCTATCACAATAGACCAAAAGAGTCTGTCCCCTGTTTTTTTTATCACCTCCCTTTCGATGTTGAAAGGCCGCTATCAGGTCTACCCAAAGCCTTCTTCAAGTTTAACAGCCCCAGCTTTCAGCCCATCCTTATAGAGGAGGTGTTCCATCCCTAGGAACACTTTTTTGTGGCCCTCCTCTGGATGTCCTCCAACAGGTCCAAGTCTCTCCTATTCTCCTGGGTAACTAGTGATAGAACTAGAGGGAATGGCCTCGAGTTGTGTCAGAGAATGCCTAGGTAAGAGTTGAGTCACTGTCCCTGGAAGTGTTCAAGAAATGCGTAGACTTGATAGTAAGGGACACGATTTATGGAGTGACACTGGTAGCAGATGGACAGTTGTGGTACTCTATTTGCCACTCAGGAGAGGAAGAGGTATTTTGTATGGTATATGCTCGGTGAACTGAAGAAAATCTTATTCTTCATCCTCCTCTGATTTTCCTGCTTTTTCAATCCTAGCTTTAAGGTCTTCCCTTAAGCAGTCTCAACAATGTTGTGGATGCAGGGTTGTGCGGTGATGTCAGACAACTACAAGTGTATGAGAGCCCTGAAGTTCAATACGAGCTTATTAAGTGAGGCTCTGGGCTGAATTTCCATCTGCCCTCAATCTGTAGAACTGCAGCTGTTTCCTGTGGTGCTAATGTCTCTGTTCTCTGTACATGTGAAGGCCCACTGCTGTAAAATAGGCATTACATTCAGAGCAGACCTTGCAGTTTGGAGCTCAGAGAGACAAGGCCCAGGATCTCAAAATATGAAGTGAAGTTAGCACTGTGTGGAAAAGGTGTTTGGACTAGGTCACCTCCACGTATTGCTTTCAACCAAAATCTGTTTATCATGTAATTCTTCTGCAGTCATTCTCAGCCGTTCCTTACAACAAATTAATTCTGGCTGTGTATGACAGGACTCAGTTTTTTACTGCAAGACGTTTCAGAAATGTCTTTTGGTTTCAAATCTGAAATTTATCAATTTTTGTCCAGACTTTTCATCCTTATGACTCCATCTCATAGGTCACTCACATTCACAAAGTACTCGGATTCTTGTCTGCTTTTCTGTATCTGGGGTGAGACCTTGCTCTGGAATACAAGCTCTGGAGCCCAAGAAATCAACAATTATTAAAAGAAATGATTTCAACTTAAGGGCCAGTTTTTCACTGATATAAACCTGTCATTTATTTCAATGTACAGTAGTTTGAGATCAAAACAGCAAATTTTCTTTAAGGTAGTGAGGCAACAGTTTTTCTGGCTTTCTTACTGGGAGTTAGTGGCTTAGGTAATGGGGTTTATTGCTATTTGGAACATAATAGGCAAGCATTCATTCTCTGTACAGCCAGCATACAAAAGGTGCGATAGCCACACACAGCGCAAACTCCATCATTGTAAATCACTTAGTAGTCCACGTGATGGACACCTGGCTACTGGACTAAAAAATGCACTTGATAATGCAGGTGGATGGATCATGAATAGGTTTTCCATTTATATATAAATGAATATATCCACTAGAGACTGAAAACTGAACAGACCAGCTTTCCAGCCAGAGGAGGGGAAGATGAAATACTGTTACAATATTCTCTTCTATTTTGGATGTCTTCCTTCAGGGCCAAGGTGGCATTTTGTGACAGTGAATAGTTATTATGGACACAACGCAGTGCCAGGACTGGGCAATTCGGTTCTTTTAGCTGAGGGCTTATACCGGTGGTGAATATGTGTAAAAAATCCTGCATTGAAAGTAAGTTTGGAATTTTGAGCAGGGTTTAATGGTTGCAGAATCCTCCCCGTCTGAACTAGAGACTAGGAAATCTTCTGTTTGCTTGAGGAGCAACATGCAGTTCTGGGAGCTGGAGCCTCAGCTGATAATTCAACAGAGATTTCCTGTTATTAATCTGTCAGTTAGGATATGGTTCTCATTCTGACCACTGACATTAGAGTAGGGGTGTGTTGGCTGAGTACCAGCAGCTGCAAGGAATGCAGATGATGAACTTTCTCCTTGCCAACAAATGTCAAATCCCTAAACATTTCACACAGTTAATATCTATTTGCCAGCTAGCAAACACTGTGAGCAGCAAAGCATAGATTTGAGCTCAGATTCTTTCCTTCCTCGAATAACACATGTGTAGCGAGATGGGGCGGCCTGTTTCCATCGCATGTCTTTCCATTTGCGTTTCAACCTTACAATAAGAGAACTCTTCCCCCTGTTAATTACCTTAGCTGGATTTTGCCTAGATTCTCACAAAATATTCTTCTCTTGTCTGCATTCTTCCATCTACTCTCTCATGTTGGTCTCGTTTGCGCACAAATGTCACAGGTTAAATGAAGACATCTTCATTTACATCACGTGTTGTAAAGCACAACCTTTAGGAGGTTTGTTGCAGAGGAAAGGATGCAGTGGGACTAACTCAGTGCTGTAGCATTTGGCCCCACAGGTCCTAAATAAATGGTTAATTTTTGTAATGGAATTTTATAGGAGGTTTCTTTGGCAGATACTTTTATTTGTGTGTGTTTTTACTTTCTGCGTGTAGCAGAAATGCTCAGTCACAGCTTGAAGCAGTGATTGAGCACCTGGTGGGAAGGCAGGGCCAACCCAGAGTAGCTCAGGTGCATGCAATGCAGCTGAATGACCAGAAAGTTTGGAGCCAGGATCCACCCCTTCTCAGACCTCATTTAAGGGCTGGCAGTGGAGATGAGGACTTCTTTCTAGAGTTCCTTGTGTAGCTGAGGTTTTCTGAGGGTGAGTAGGTTCTTTTCTTTGTTTCTATGGCTGTTGTATTTAGATAAATCTTTGCATGTTGTGACCTGATGCCTTGCTACTCTGCTGTTGTTGCTGTACTTTCTGTTGTACTATACTGCGTTGCTGTTGGATCTTTAAAACTGAAAGCTTTGTAATCAGGTACTTTGAATTATCCTTGAAGATCCTGGGAGTTGATAAGCACGTATCAGTTTCTTTGAAATGAGGGTAGAGGTGTTTTCTTTAAAATAATAATAATAAAGTACTATAATATTTCATATGTGTTTTTAACTACAGATCACCAAGTGCTCTAGAATGGTGAGTGCTAGAGGGCAACTGCCTGCTGCTTCAGGAAAATAATCCTGTTCCCACAGAAGAATGCAGTCATGGGAAGCTGCCACTTATGGATGAAGCACTTTATGAAGATTTGCTCTTCCTATATTTGCAGCTCTAGCTCTAAGAAAAAGGATAACAACTTCTCACAGATGGAGGAGTATTAAAAGGACCTGGATTATGGACCAAGGCAGTAACGTTCTGTAAACGAAGATGTGAGAACCATCTTTAGGCTGGTCGTCTTTTCTTGCTGTTTATCTTTTTCTCCCTGGCTTCCAGGTGAGCCTTTCTACACAGACTTATTTATTACTTTGTATTATGCATAAAAGCCCTATTTTAAGTCAGAATGTGTGAAGCTACCTGCTGTAGAATGAAGCCTTTACTTGAAAAGTTTGATAGGTGATGTGTGAATTTTAGCCTCTAGTTCAATTGTTTTGCAGTGTCTGTGTAGATAATATCTCATTTACACGGACAGAATTGAGGTGATAAGCAGACTAAAATTTGCTCTTTGAAAACATGTAAGATTTGTTCTTGTGATGTGACAAATATCTAGCCAATAAGAAAAGCTTTAATGGGGTATTTCTGTGCACTACATACAACTGAGTACAATTGTAGCGAGTTTCCACAAGGTAGGAATCATACCTGCTAAATCATAATAATTTCTGATGCATAACGTACTAAAGAAAATACTGTGATCATAATGGGGTTTGGAAGCTATGTATGTGTTATGAGAAGCTGGGCTGTTAGCTTTATTTTTTCACTTGGTTTAACCTGCTGCCCTATTGTCCTCTTCTCAGTAGAGACTGAGGCAGGCTAGACTTTCTCCCTGAGTGGACTTATTTCACCTGTGTGCACACTAACAACTCAGTTCTACCTGCTGTTCTTTAGTAATGGTAAGCAAACCAAACACTATTCAATAATAGAGGCTGAGTAGGTCCCTGCAAATAGGAAGCTGCAGGCACTGTGTTCAAGTGTTCCTTGCTAGAGGTAATCTCATTGAAATGTTTTCAGATGTGTTTGGGACTGTGAATGGCTGCCAAAGGCAGAACTTGCAACAGGGGAAGTCTTAGCTGAGGCTGAAGTGGTGGAACACTAAGCTAGTAAGAAGCTCTGCTCTGCCTTTTGGGTGTGGTGGTCCCTGGGTATGGGAGAACATCAACAGTTCTTTTTATCCTCTGAACTTCTGCTAATCAGTACAATCCAGATCTCAGCAGAGACAGAAGGGAACTTGGACAATTTTCTGACTGCTCTAGGAATCCTCTCTTGCATGGAATCCTGCATAACTCTTACCCACTCTTCAATTATAGTGTTAATGGTTATGTATCTGTTCTTCCTGCTTCTCTAGATAAACTAGAATTCTACTCTTCTGTTTGTTGACACGTTAGTGTAGCTTCCTTCACTTGAGCTGTATTAACTCAGTGCAGCCTCTTTCTACTGTATCCATTCTGTCTTCAAATCAGATTAAGATTGCTAGCTAGCATACTTCTTACAATGTTGTGTAGCTTCAAAAAAAAATCATTGTAAAACATTTGATGACACGTGCATTTGATTTGGATAGAATAAATACAGGAATAAAAATCAAATAAAACAGTGTAAAGTGGCAATATTTGGGATTGGAAACTTTTATCTGGTCCAGTGATAGAAGAGAAGAATGGGCAGCCTTGGAAGTGTTTTGGATTGAAAAGGGAAATATTATCCTGCAGCCTTTGATTTGAAAACTCTGGATCCATCACCCTGTGCAGCAAGGAAAACCATCGGATTGCAAGTAGACAGTAGAATTAGGAGGCTGTTTTGGGTCCAAGGCAAGATAACCTTGCACTAAGAGCAGAGAAAGTGGGGAAAATTAATTATTGACATTCTGATATAATGCTACTTGATCCAGTACGTGGGGGAAGATTGATTTCAAATATTTATTGGGTGGAAAAAAATCTCAAATCATGAGAATGACGGACTTTGCACTGGGGGGAGGAGGGGAAGCAAAATTCAGAGCTCAGACATCGAGTTCTTTCTTAAAACTTGAGCAGGTGCCTTTATTTTTTTTCTACATCATCCAGCTTTTTTAGGAGTAGGTGGACTTGTATTTAGGTAATGGTGTTTTTGTGGGTTTTCTTAGGTGAAGAGCCTTGTTTAGGGATGGCACTTTTCATGTTACGTTGTTGCAATGTGTAATTTCACACAGCAGTCTGTTCCACTCCGTGGTCAGTTGAACATATCTGCATAGAAACATAGAATCACGAGGTTGGAAAGGACTTGCAGGACTGTCTAGTCTAACATTCTCCTATCACCATTACTTTCCATGAAGCTACTAGCTGCATCTCGCCCTGGGGAGTGAGTAGCTCATCGGCTGTGCCATGCAATCATATCACAAAAGCCTTGGGATTGTTGTTGTTTAATCTGCCTTTAATGAAGCCTGCCAGATCAGCTTACGCTGCTTGTCACTGTTTTCTGGCCTGGCTGCCTGAGCCTTGGCAAATATTTCTGCTTCTAAAACAAGGAAAGTACTGACCTTCAGCTGGGAGTGTTGACTGAAATTGAAATCTATGGGACGCTCAAACAGAAATCCACCTTTGATCTGTGTCCTGTGTGTGCTAGGCTAGGTGCAGTCAGATTGGTTTCAATTCCCACAGTGACCATTTCCTTGGCTGACCTCAGGCAAGATCCATGCTGGGACTGAGATCAGGACCTACCTACTCTAGGGTAGGCTGGTGTTCAGGAACCATCACTAGTGGAGTGGATTATTGAATCTTTGAGTACTGAAGTTGCCTTCTGTCTCTTTCCCAGTCATCCTTTGTGAGAAAGGATAGGTGAAGGCAGTGAATTCAAGATAATGGGTATGTTTGATTTTGATCTGGGGAGAGTATTTTCTTGTAACCCAGATAAGGATACCAAGTTCATGGATGGATGGCAAGATTTCTTTCTTGGTACTCCCCATTAGCGAAGTTAGGCAGTTCTCTGATAATGTGGTGGTTTTTGTGAGTGCCATCCCTATGAATTACTGAAGCATAGAAGTCTAGACAAGGGCATCTGCAGGTCATGCAGTTTGAAACTGACATCCTGACCCCCCTGCCTGTTTCTCTGTGAATCTGTCTCTCCCTTTATTTTCTGCTAAGATTTTTTCCCTGCCCAAATCACATCAATCCAAGTAGACAAAGGGCCTTTTCTTGGTAAGAGGACTATGGGAGGAAAGGGACATGTATCAAAAGCAGCATATATGATAAATGGTCAATATCCTGGAATTATATGTTGCTTTTCTATGTAAAAGCCTAGCATGAAATGAATTGAGGTGGCATGTGAAATAAAGATGTATCTGGAATAAGGAATGCAGTTTTGTACAAGCATTTCTACTGATGCTTCTCTCCATCTTTGAGCAAGGCCATTTGTAATGTTTTATTTGTAATACTGTTATTTTTCATAGGGCTGATATAATGTCATGGGAAAAGATATGGGAAATGTATAATAAATACTGCTGGTATACTGTTTTAGATAGTCACTGTAAGTCTGCCTTTCTCAACTTTAAGGTAACTATCATGTTCAGTGACGTGCCAAACAACATCCAGGTCACAGTAGCTGAATTCCATGTATTCTGAGCTTATTCTCTGAGAGACCATCACTGTACAACCTGAGCTGTCAAGTGAAGCTTGTACTCCTGGGTTGAGATGACTCTTTGCTGGAAGGAAACAACAATTCACAAGCTACAGCTGCATCTGTGTGCTTGATGCCTGCTGTAAATGCAAACCTGCCTTTTGTTAGTCTAACTGACTTCTCAGCAGTATCTCAGCCAAGTCACCTGTGAGATCAGTATCATGGCTTTTTGTTTTTTTCGGGTTTCAATATTCACATCAAAACATCATGTCGTGTACGGGGCGTTAAAGTGTCACTGCCCCAATTCCAGGCCTATCCCTTTACATTACAGAAGTCACGGGATCTGGCCCTGCCGGGTGGGGGGGCACCCTCTTGCTGCCTTGCAGTGGGTGCTGGAGGTGCTTTCCTAGCCATTCCAAGCTTTTCAGGTTTTACTTGGTCCTGGGAACTCTCTCTCATCTTGTCTGATTTATTAGTCTCAATTTAAATTAAATTGTATTATATTGTGCTATCTTGTATTCCGGTACCATAGTAAAATAAGTTTTCCTCCGTAGATTGTTGCTGCTGTTCTTTTCCTCCCTTCCTTCCTTCCCGTTTTGTGGGACTGGGGTGGGGGGGAAAGGCAGAGGCTTACTGCCCCCCTGGCACAAGATTGATCTAGTCAACTCCGTGACAGATTTTGGTGGAGAATGCAGGCATAGCTGCTTTTTAGTTTTAGAATGAAATCTCTCTCTCTGCTCTTAGAGAGCTTTGTTAAGGAGCATTATCAGTAGTTCAGAATTCTGTGCTGGAAAAACTGACCTTGAAAGACTAGGCGTACTGCCAGTATTCTGGGATATTTGTAAACTGAGCACTACTTAGTCTGGGTAGTGCCTTTTTCTTTTTTTTTTTTTTTCTTCCCCTCCTCTTGTTAGCTTCAATTCATTAACCCCTTTTTAGCAGGCACCAGTGATGAACCCACTCTCTATCATGGGGGTGTTGTGTAAAGGATTAAAAGCAGTGGTGTTACTGGCAACCTACTGGCCAACAATCAATGTCATAATTACTTGTTGTGGAATTGTGTTCATGTATAAGGGATAGTAGAGTATATTGGACTGTGTGGATTCGGTGGCCTGGCACATCAGAACCACTGAAACATAAGGCACTGGTGGATACTGGTGCACAGTGCACTCTGCCCTCGAGTCGTGAAGGGACAGAATCAATCCATATTTCTGGAGTGACCGGGGGCTCTCAAGAATTGACTGTGTTGGAGGCTGAGATAAGCCTCACTGGTAAGGACTGGCAAAAACATCCTCTTGTGACGGGCCCAGGGGCTCCATGTATACTAGGTATTGATTATCTCAGAAGGGGGCATTTCAAGGATCCTATGGGGTATGGAAGGGCCTTTGGAATAGCTGCTGTGGACACAGACAACATCAAGCAGCTGTCTGTTTTGCCTGGCCTGTCAGAAGATCTGTCTGTTGTGGGATTGCTACAAGTAAAAGAGCAACAGGTACTGATTGCTACAAAAATCAGAAATCTGTGTAGCTTGAAATTCCCAGGTAACTAAAGAAATTTTAGGATAAGAAATGCAAGTGGTGTAATGTTCCTGCTTAGGCTAATTTAATGGAAGTATGCCAGTAGTAGTGAGATGCCTACTGTCCCTTCATGTTAATATATGCTTGATAAAGCAGCAAGTGATCACAAATTAAGTATTTGCATAGGTAAGTGAAGATGGATCCAAGTTCATGCTGCTTCTGTGGTGAGCTGGGAAGACTACCTCAAGGATAGAGCTGTACTCATTTTCCTGTCTTTGTTTCAACTGGGATGGAATTGTTTTTTTCAGAGTATCTGGTACACTGGTACGTTTTGGCTCTAGAAGAAAAACAGTGTTGATAACACACTGATATTTACATTTGCTGCAAAGCAGCATTGCACAGTGCCAAGGCCATTCTTATCAAAGGGCCCAAGGAGCTGGGAGGGAACAGAGTTAGGAGAGCTGACTGAAACTGGACAAAGGGATATTCCATATTGTATGACATGTGGAAGGAGTTCGGAAGGGGAAGAGTTAATTGGGCTCTCTTCTGCTGCTTGAGGGGCTTGCTGGGTATAGGTTAAGGGGTGGTGAGCAATTACTTTGTATCACTTTTATGAATTTGTTATATACATTCATATATAAAAATACTTGTTATCCTTTTACTATTCTCTATCTATAGGTATATCTCAACCCATGAGTTCTACTTTATTTTTTTTTGTTTCTCTCACCCAACCTCCTGGGAGGCGAGGGGAGTGAGCCAGCAACTATGTGGTGCTTAGCTACCAGCCGTGTTAAACCGTAGCACTTGCACTGTGATTTTTTTTCAAACTGAAGTCACTGATTTTTTTAGTAAACAGGTATTTCTGATTTCTTAATCATTTGATTTGTGATTTCTCTTGCCAGTAAAGACACTATCTGCAGGTTTGGCTGGCAGGAGACACAGCCCCTACCTGTTTCACAGTGTTCACTATCTGTTACGTGACCATCACTTCATGTCTTCAGCTGCTGGCTTAGAAGGCCAAGCCTTTCTCAGCTTGCACAGCCCCAGTGCCAGGGGCCCCATTTTCCATCTCTCAGATAGAATCATAGAGTGGTCTGCATTGAAAAGGATCATGAAGATCATCTAGTTTCTACCCCCTGCTATGTGCAGAGTCACCAGTCTGCCTAGAGCCACATCCAGCCTGGCCTCAAATGCCTGCAGGGATGGGGTATCCACAGCCTCCTTGGGCTGTTCCAGTGCTTCACCACCCTCTGTGCGGAAGAACTTTCTCCTGATATCTAACCTAGGCCTCCCTTGTCTTAGTTTAAAACCATTTCTCCTTGTCCTATCACTATCCACTTTCATAAAAGATAGGATCTGATAGATCTGTTCTCCATACCATGGCTGTGGGTAGGTTTGTCTCCTCGAGCTGAGAGGAAAGCCGTATAGGCAGCAATTTGCTGTTTCAGGTTTTGCTCCACTGCATGCCATGCCTCATTGACTTGTACAGCTCTTTTCAGGCACTTCCTCAAGTTTTAATGTGGCACCACTTCATAATATGCAATAAACAGCACTGAGGCTGATAGTTCAATTTTGAACAGAGTAGATGTAGTGAGATTCCTGTTGCTGGAAGAATAAATAGGCTGAAAAATCCTCTGCACTTCAATATGCAGTATTGATTGCTGCACTGTGTCATAATGTCAGCTGAAGCCTTCCTTCCTTCTCAGTTCCCGCACAGTAACACTTTCTTTGAGGTGAAAACCGACTGCCTGTCGTTTCTGCAGAAACCACTCCCAGCTGAGACAGGTGCCTCCAGGGGCAGTAAAGGGAATAGAAATGAGAGGCAGGTGTGCATGGTTGTCACATCATCTTGCAGCATCCCTGCAATGTTGCAAATTCAGTCACACATTTCTGGGTTTATGTTAAGTTTGTAGATTTGGAATGTATGACTGGCACCTTCTCTTGGCACGTTAATTCTGTCTGCCTCTCACTTCTACAGAGCTGGTTGTGCAGATGGAGGTACAGAAATGCTCTGTGTCGGCAGTGAAGTGACCACATCTGTTAAGGAAGTTTTGAGCTCTAGGAGTCGCTGTGCATGGGAGGATTGGAAGGGTGAGAATTTCCCCCTTTTGTTAACTCTGCTTTTCTGAAAGAAGTCAGCAAAAACAGGTATGGAAATAATTCCTTCTGGAGAGGGGTATTCTGGGATGATTT
>NW_024885097.1:0-31647 GCF_019232065.1 Centrocercus urophasianus | reverse complement strand
GCGCCCCCCTCATCCACGGGCTCAGGTGAGCGCGGCCGGGCTGCGGGGCGCGCGGTCCGTCCGGCGGCTGCGGCGCTGCTCCGCCCGCGGCTCTCGGGGAGACGCGCTGTGTGACCTCAGCGAAGCGCCGCTCCCGATGCGCTCCGAGGGCTGCTCTCAGTGCGCTGCGGCGGAGTGCTGCCCGGCTGAAATAAAACACGCCTCAGCAAACCTGTTCTCTGTTTTCCTTTTCCCTCCAGTGATAGCTCCCAGGTTTTTCAGCCTTACGTGCTGCGAACTCGCAGAAACAGCACGACAGTTACCAGCCGGCACAGCATGGTAAGGAATCCCAGGCACGCTCTGTTTACCCCTAACGAGGAGGGGGTGGGATGGAGAACCGAAGCTGAACTCAATTTGTACTTGCACTAAGCGTCACGGCAAGCTTCCAGACTGAGAAGGAAACGATTTCTGAAGCTCGGAGTAGTTTCTGATTAAGTACAATCTTAAAATTAATTCCAACGTGGGATGGAAGAGTTAACTGCTATTGTAACTGGAAGTGTTTAATGGCTGTCTGATTACTCACAAAGAATTCACAGAGCTTCATTCACCTGTTTGCTTTTGGTTTTGTCTTTTTTTGTTTGTCAGGGCCACTTGTTCTTTTGCAAAGCCTGATCAGACAGTAGGGATTTGTATGAAGAAGCGTATTTTATATGCTGGGCAACGTTTTGCCCTCTGTTATATGGGCCTGTTTTTGCACAATACTGAACTTCTCAAAAATGTGGCGTTTCTTTTCTCTCCTGTTCCTTGTTGTCAGCTCTGGACCTCTGTGCTCTCTTCCCTAACGTTTTTCTTTCTTATCTGAGGATATTGAAGATTAAGGTTTGTTTTTCTCAAAAACTGTGGTCCTTAAAGAGTGTAGTTTTAATAGATACGTATTCATATATATTTATCGTTACTGTTCTGTGATTCTGATCAGGATAAAAATGAGATGGAGTTTTAGTTCAAAGTTTTCCATTGCAAATTTTCCTTAAAAAAAAAAAAAGCTTTCAAGATTTTGGAACTTGGATCAGTCACAATAAGCAGGACATCCAGATTGAGAACTGTTGGCCTGCTTGGATGTGGCAGCAGCATCCAGAGGGAGTAAATGCACAATAAACTTTGCAATTGCAGAAGTAAAGTTTTGTGAAATACTGTTCAAGACAGAAATAAAACACTGTAGAAGTCAGCTGGTTGTGTAAGTTAGTACAGGATCTGTCTTATTAAGCTGGCCAGGAGGGAATTAGGTAACATTCTCGGCTTTGTTTCTAGTGCCTGTCTTGTCTAAATGGCACACAGAGCTATTTGTGCACTTGAGGTACGAAGCAGCACCTGCGTGCAGCTCTGCCACTCACTGAAAGACAGAATAAATTTGTAAGCAGTAAAACTAGTCCTTTCTCTGGAAGGTCAGTGTTTTCTTTTTGCAACATTATTGAGTCATCTGCATGTAGTTGTACAGCTCATTTTTAATTCAGCGGGAATTAGCTGATGCTAAATAAGGCGTATGCAGGCTGTTGATGTGTGCTTTAATTGTCGTGGCTGTCACTTTTTTCAGTTGCTGTCATCATCTCCTATTCGTATTCCTAGTAGTCGACTTCATCAGATCAGAAGGGTAAGTGCAGTTTTCAAACTGTATATCTAATAACAGAATGAGAAACGTTTATGTGATGTTAAAGTACTGTCAGGAGTCTTTCCTACTGAGTTTTTTCGAGAGCTAGAAAAAAACAGAGCTAAAAAGGATTTGATTTTGATGCAGAGGCATTATTGTGAGGAGTATTACTGTCACGTTTAAGTTACCTTGCATTTTTGGTGCTGTTTCATTAAGGAGAAATGTTGAAGTAGGCTTGTGGCAGTCCTCTTCCTGCTGTGCTCCTGCTGTCCGTATTTCAATTCTAAGGGCAAATTCTTGAATCGTGAGCGTAATGCCAAGTACTTATGTTGAATCAAATGTTATGGGAAAACTTAGAATGTTTATCTCCTGCAGGAGGAAGGAGTGGATTTAATGAACAGAGAAACAGCGCATGAAAGGTGAGCGTTATTGAAACAAGATGATAAAACAGTCCAGTTGTTCTCTTTGTATCTACTGATGGGATCTTTTGTATCCTAGGGAAGTGCAAACAGCAATGCAGATAAGCCAATCATGGGAGGAGAGCTTGAGCCTGGTAATCTCTTTGTAGATGTTTTGTACTTAATTCTACTTCTATGCTCAACTGGTGAATTTAAGGGAAAGAGGAGTAACTGTGGAAATAATGTGAGATAAACTTAAGTTCATCCGTTTTAGTTCTTTTGCTCACTTGGCCTGACTACTTTCCATCAGGAGGTTGTGGCTTGGGTTCTGAAGTAATGCTTTTTGCCAGTGTTAAGTTTGAAACCTTTGTATTTTCAGAGTGACAATGACTTGGACAAGTCTGAGAAATCTTCCTCCCCAAAGAGAATTGACTTCATTCCAGTTTCGCCTGCACCCTCGCCTACAAGAGGAATAGGAAAGGTAAGATAAGTGGGACACCAAACAGAAAACACATTTGAGAATCTAGCTAAACTGTGAAACTTCACAAATTGTGAAGCTCACAAAGCAATGGCAGAACCCAATGTGAATCCATGTTTTACTGGTTTCTGAGAATTGGGTGTTTATCCTACAGCCTGCAGAGTTGAAGCAGTGTGTGACTTCCTTCACGTTTTCTTTTCTGTAATGTTTGGGTGAGTTAGAGTTCTGATTCTAAGGGAGCTGAACAAGATCACTGTGGTAGTGATTGTGATCCCCAACTGTGTAATTGGGGCGTGCTGGGAAGAAGAACCAAAATCTGAATACATTGTATGTGGAGAGGAAGAGAGCAGACAGAGACTAGGGGCTGCACATCTGTGTGCTGAGGAGAATCAGTGTATGCCCATCAGTTATGGAAAGGAAGGCATAAACTCAACTGTCAAGAAGTGTTGAGCATTGAGCATGTCAAATTTGCACTGAAAACTGATGGCAAATGCTGGAGAAGGAGAAAGGCAGATGTTGGATGAACTACTTTTTCTTTTCATTAGGAACAGGGAAACTGAAATGTAGCAAAGAAAAACTGGCAACTGTGTTGTTTAAATGTGGGCTGCTTGACCTTGTTTCCACCCTCTTGTGGTTCTGCTTTTGTAGTGCTACTGTTTCATTGAAAGTCAGTTCCTAATGTGACACCACTACAGGTCGCTGGCACTGTGCTTTGGAATTGGAGCTGCATAGCAGTAGTAAACTTGACAAACGTTTTTGTGCTTGATTATGGGCATTTGTGGGCTAAAATCAAATTAGCTTGCAGGATCACAGAGCTAAATGCACTGTTCTACTCAAGCATATTGTGTTAAATTTTTGGATCAGAGGTATTTTCAGTAAAAACTGCTTGTTTAACAAATGTCTAAGAAGTCCCAAGTGCTGTACTGCTACCTCTGACTGTGAGGGGAAGAACAGAAACAACAGTTTTATTTAGAAATGGTGTCTATTTCAATTTTGGACTTCATGTGTGTGGGGTTTTTTTTATTTTTACATTGATCTGAGCAGTATTTTGTTAGCCATTATATCTTTGTAAGTTAAGTTTTAATTCCTCCAAGTTCGTGTTTGATTACTGATCTGTCACTAAGTTTTCTCTAACTAGAGATATGATGGGGGGAAGACACTTAGCTATTTAAATGGCAATTCTGAATCATCTTAAAATGACTTCTTCTGCAGCAATGTTTTTCACCATCATTGCAAATGTTTGTGAGCAGCAATGGATTACCTCCCAGTCCTATTCCCAGTCCAACAAGGCGATTCTCCAAGTAAGTAACTTCTGAAGCAGCAGGTACACATTGGCTTAAATCCCAAGGTAAGCACAAGGATTAGTTAAAGCTGATGCCAAAGCATTAAGAGAGACTTCATTTTTAAAATAGCTGAAGTGTTGCCACATAAAAGTGCTCTGCAGGTTTGGCCTTTACCAATGATAGCTTCACGTGGATGATCTGAAAAGAATCAGTGTTAACTTTAAACCAGACTTGGTACCTTGCAGGGAGATTCCTGGGTACTTCAAATTAACTTTACTAATGAGGTAGCATACCCATGTATACATATTATACTGAATCTAGAAATGGATTGAAGTGAGTGTGTGATGCACTGAGGGCAAAGAAGACTCTGGAAACTGTATATGGTAGATAATCCAGTCTAATAGGCAGCACTTCTTTGTTTACCTATTCAGATTTCCTGAGCATTCCATTCAGCTTTAAAGAGTGTTTGATACGATATGTTTGTGTTGATTTCATGCAAGGTATGGTGGTGTTCAAACTTGCAGCCCTTTACAGCCTGACTGTCAGTATTCTCTCTACAGCAGGAGGAGTCAAAGTCCAATCAACTGCATCAGGCCCAGTGTTCTCGGCCCCATTAAAAGGAAAGGTATGTGCCTTTGTGTTTGAAGTGCTGCAGTGTGGATGCCATTTTGCAGCAAGATGCATTTTTCTCTTCTTAGTTGTCCTGTAAATATAATGCACTTGTTTCCAAGGTGATCTGGAATTTGCTAATTGTAATTTCCAAACTGGAGGTGAGGCAACTAGTCTAAAGCACAAGAATGAAAATCATTAAAGCAGCTGCTGCATGAAAGAGGCCAGTTATTCTTCAAACTACATATGTATGAATGTTCGTAAGCCCCGGCATTCCTCAGAGTGCCACTGTGCAGTGCACACCCCTCAGATCATCCTAGGAATGTTGCTTATCATTCAATATCTTCTAAACTTAGTGCTGAATGTTTGTTTTCATTGTGAAAGTTCAGAAGGTGAGCGTTTGAGAATGGGAGAGAAGTGGAACCAACTGATATTCTTTCCTTCTGAAGGAGGAAAACTGCATTCTTTCTTGGAAGTATTCTGTATTAAAGATTTTCAAATTACATCCTAGAACAATTATCTGTAGTGGAGCTGTAAGATTAGAATGTGGAAATGTGTGTCTGCAGCTATATTTATCCTTTCTGGATGTGTGTATATATGTATATATACACATATATATATACATATACATATATACTAACTGCACCAAAAGCATTCAATTTTATAAGACTTACAGTTACAATTTAGCCTTCAAAACAACTTGCTGTTTTGTTGTTTTTCAAGGCTGATTGCTTGTCCTGTCAGATAGTGTCATGCAATTTGTATCAGATGGACAGAGAACGCCAAGATAGTATGACATCAACAAGAAAACTTCCACTGGCTATTAAGTTATATGGATTTTAGAACCATTAGAAGTTGAATAAAAGTGTATCAGGTTCATTGATAAACAGGTAACAGATATTCATGCTCCAGTGTTTTACTTGAAATGTTTTACAACAGACTGTACCTAAGTGTAATAAGAAAAATAAACACAAGGGCAGGCTTTGCTCACCCTATCCATGTGTTCTGATGGAGCACCTTTTACAAACAGGAGATGCAAGCTTTCCTATATCAAGGAATTTTTGGGGTGTTACCTAATATTGAACTATCTAATCAATTGGAATGAATTTAGTGTCTTTTCCTAAATGCATCATGTATTTGAGAGCAATTCACTGCTGTAGGGAATGCTGGCAGACCAGGCATAGCAGTGCAGCACTGACTTTGTGAACTTTTAAGCAGAGTGCAAACTGGTGGTTTGGGTTTTCCGTGCTCATCAACTATTTTACATCTGTTAATTTGCCCATTCTGCTTCATAGAAGCTGTCATTCCTCCCTAAAGGAGGGGTCTGTATGCTCGTGTGCTAGAGGAAATAAGAAACTTGGGGTGTCGTTGTGCTGATAAAATGAGTGGTAGTGGGATTCTCTTGATGACATGTCCACTGTTTTACTGTCATACTGCACCATAACTGCAGATGGGGAAAAGGAGAAACAAGTTACTCCCATTTCTTATGTTTGGATAGTCAAGCTAAAAAATTAAAACATATTGCAGCTGAGAGGGTTTTCTTTGAAGCTTGTTGTTGGGAAGTTTGTGGTATTTGCAAATGTCCATTGTGCAGGAGCTGTTAATGAGCTAGACCATTCTCAGGGCAGATTATACTGAACAGATTATATCAGTTCTGCCTGTCGTGTTTAATATTTCAGTGTCAGTAGATGAGTACAGGTACAAAGATAGTCTGATCTGTGATGAGTAACTGGAAATGCAAACTCATGCTGATTTTTTTTCTGTTCAGCTTTTAGTTAGAAGTTTGTTTTACTCGGAAGGGTGAAACTGTGTACCAAGCTGGAATTTCTATTTCCATCAGCACTAAGTTTTAATCACTGGATTTTGACATATGCCAGTTGCCTTATCTCAACTGCTTGCTTCAAATTAAGTCACAGTAATCAGTTTGCTTTGGGTTGCTTTGATTGTATTCTAAAGTACCAAGTGCCTGTTTTGATGTCTTTCAGATCACTGTAGCCTCTCAGATACAGCTGAAGCATTAGTTAACTTAAGGAATAGGCTGGATGATTAAACAGTGGCTAGAATAAAATTAATTTCTTATCCAAGTACTTGAGGGCTTATCATATTACAAATGCAAGCTTGCTGTATTGTGGGACAGGCCTCTCTTACATTAGGCAAATATTAAATGGACATTCCAGAGACTCAAGTGAGTTTGATTATTTGCACTGTTTTCTTTAGGTGAAATGGAAACTGAAAGTCAGCCAAAGAGACTTTTTCAAGGAACAACCAACATGCTTTCTCCAGATGTTACACATCTGACGGATCTCAGTTCATGGTAAAATATTGTGTGCCATGAAATACCAAACTTGGGAATGCACATTTATTACAAGATCTCTGCTTTTCAGAAAAAAAGGATATTTTGTACGTGGTTTGCATAGCTGCATTACTGGGAGCTCTTGCTGTGATTTGCAGTGTGGTAACGTTCCTGTCTGTCTAATCAATTCCTTGTGGGCAGACAGTAGCCTGGATTTTACATATCCAAACTGTCATTCTGAATGTATTCGTTAGAAATCTCAGCTCCTAAGTAAAGTTACTTCATCTGGAAGCTGCCTTGTCATTCCAGTACGTTGTAGGCTACGGTCACAGTATCCACATCACTTAACTGAGTACTTAGAAAATGTGTGTGTGAATAATTGCAGTCACAGTTCATGTTGCAATCTTCAAGACATTTAGCTTTAATTGTCTGTCTCCTTTGTGTGTTATGGTCATAAAATCTGGTTCTTTTCTGTGTCAAAAGTCAGACAGTGAGTATTAAATCAACTCTGTGTTACTGTAATTTCAAGTTTACCTATAGAATTGGAATACCACAGATATTTTGTATGTTTTCATTCCAGCTGAATTCCAAAAGCATCTTTCTGCACACTGTCTGTGATCGTGTATCAAGACTTCAAAATTCAAAGTAATTCCTTACTTAAGGAGAAATGCATTTCAAAATGTCTCTTTGATCAGCATAACATTAAAATATGTGCTAGCTAATTAATGACACATCAGCTGCGTTGCTGTTAAGATTCTTAGTATTCCTTTTCTATAACCTTTTATGTTCTTGTCCTGTAGTTCTCCCTACAACTGATTAAAATCAGGGTTGTAATTTATTATGCATGTTTCAAAAAAACACAGTTCTGCTCCTTGTTCCCTTGAGGAGCATGAATGTATCCATAACATGCTACAGAAAGCAAGGAGTCTTCAGGGCTGCCAGTCTTCAAGTAAAGGCTGAGTGGTAGTATATGCCTCCTACATGCCTTCCTCTGAAGGAGAAAATACATTAGCTGTGCAAGTGAAGCAGTGGTGCCTGTGTTACTAAATAACCACTTTCTCTTTCCCCAGCCTGTCTTCAGATATTCTTGATGGGAGTAGCAGCAGCGTTGGCTCTTCCTCTGATTCACTGACTAAAGGCAGCATAACCACGGAGTCGCCAGTTACATGCTCAAACTCATGCTCTTCATTCATTTTGATGGATGATCTCTCACCTAAGTGACTTAATCGGTTCTGAGTCAGTGTTTGGCCGTGCTGTTCCCTTGCTGTACAGAGAAATGAACTCTGATCCTTGAACCATTAATATGAGGATTGTTAAATGGAAGATTAGTGTAACTGTAATCCTTGGAAACTTTCCAGTGATTTTGATTTATCCATTTAATGGACATTGTAGACCATATTAATGTCTGGTTTTGCTGATTTTATTTTTTAAACAAGATGTCTGCTCAGATTATACTAACTTCTTGCTTTTGAGAACTTGCATACACTTTTTGATTCTGAGATAGGTATCTACCTATTAGTGTTGCAATATTGAGAAAAATACTTCTATCGTTATCGTGGTCGCTGTGTCTAGGGAAATAATTTGGTTCTGAAGGATTTGAAAATACTAATTTATTTTCTGGCTCTTCAACCAGTGAGTAAAACTATTTTCCTGCCTTTTTTTTTTTTTAGTTCAGGCACTAGCCTCAAGTTCTTTGCAGAAGGGAGAAGAAAGATGTAAACGCTGCTAGTAATTTTGATTACAGGAGAGCATGGTGGGTCTGGAGATCTCACCATTGCATTACAGAAACCAACAACATAGGGAACGACTGTCACTTTTGCTGGCAGTGAAGAAATAACAGTATAAATGAACGTGATTCAAATAGCTGCATAGTTCTCTCCCCACGCTCTTCATCCTATGGATTATATGGAATAAGGTCAATATTTAGCAACATTTGGCCCAGGAGAATTAACCCATGCCTCGATCTAAGACATACCACGCAGATAACTAAGTTATTAAAACTACTGTGTAGGAGAACACGTACGGCACCATCAATGTCTCCTGTGGCATTGAGGTCATAGGTATTTTTGTGCCTTAGGGGACATTGTTACAAAATTATGGAATGTAAACCGGAGGGGTGGGTGGGAAACGTCCTTTATGTACAGCTTGTTGATAGCGTGCTTACCAGGATCTGTCATCAGTGCTGCTTTCCTTAGTGTTCCTTTCCAAGGAGTGCTCCGTCGCCGGGTGCTGTGGGCCATCCCAACGAGCTGGCAGCTGTGCAGGAACTTTGGGAGCTGCTGCGTTCAGCGCTGAACGCCTTTGTGACGAGCAGGGCAAGTGGCGAAGGAACGTTGGGTTTCTAACAGAAGACTTCAAAGCTGAGGTTGAGTGGAAGCTCTGCAGGTTGGTTTGGCTTAGGAGTTACGTTGGAGCCGTGACTCGTCGTGATACAGTACTTTGGTCAGTCTGAAGTGAGACAACAGAGAATTTACTTTTTAAAGACTTTAACGGGGCAAAATAAATCTGTTTGTAATCTACTGTGTTATGCTATTTATTATTTATAACTATGTAAAAAGTCTGTGGTGATGAATTATAGTATTTTTTTATGATTGAATAAGTTTTTTATGTTCAGTACTTGCTGGCTGGTTTGTATTTAATACGCAACGTTGTCTGCCAGAACCGTAAGCTTCCATTTCTGAATGTTTGTAACATAAATGCTTTTGTTATCTCTAAGTACAACTTCTGATCTTTTTTGAAAGAAAATAGCACTGACTTTAAATTGAGATAACGTGCTTCAAAAGGGGGCACAATCTCTGGCAATACTGTCTGGCTAAAAGGGACAGGAAGAGATCCGTAGTCCTTTCTGTTCTGAAGAAGCTGTTGATTTGCAGAAGATGTGTACCTACCAGATTATTTTTAAGAGTGTTTTCATTCAGCTGTAAGAAGTACCGTGATGGGCCAACGCTGGCACTGTTATTTGTATGATCATTTTCACCTGTGGAGCGTTAGTTCCCCGCCTCCAATAAATGTGCATATTGTAATATATTGTCCTTTGGTGCCATTTTTAAATGAGCTCTGCAGTACGGAATGTTAATTTTATTTGTATATGCCCAGTGCTATTTCTTCAATTTTGGATGTCTTAAATTGCTTAATTATTTTTTTATTCATGCTTGTATCTTCTCTGCCTTCCTGTTGCTGAAGAGGGCTGCTTTTACATTTGCAAAACTGTCGATAAACGGTCTGTGATGAAATTCAACCTGTTACCTGTGCCCCACTTTGGTTATACTGTGCTTTACTGGTTCTGTGATCTAGAAACCCGGGCAAGGGGTGGCAGAGGGGGGGAACTATTGCATGCTTTCTTAAAACAGAAGAGCATAGCTGTGGCTTATTTTGGGCTGACTTACCTGTACAATTGATGTATTCCAGATTTGTTTGTTAGTGGAGAGTCCTATATAAGTGCTGGCCTTTGTAAACGTTAGAATGTAAGCTTCATAAAGCAAACGCACAAATATTGACTCTTGTTACAGCATCTTCTTAGCGTTCTGGCTATTCTCCACTCTTCAGAAGGCATTGCTCTTTTATAAAATATATATACAATACACACGTGCTTTGTCTGTTGTTTCAGAATGAAGTGTCTCACTGGAGTTGTAACAGGTTCCCTGTGGGACTGTGTTCTGATCCATACCCAGCTGTGATACCACTTGTGTTAGAACCGACTGGGCAAGGCTTCTACTCTGACAGCTGATATTTGCACTTTGCATGTGAGTTTCTGCTGCTTACGGAATCAGCCTTGATTGCAGTGGAAAGGTTAGGATGGGGCGCTCTGCGTACGCTGACTGCAAGTTGGAGCTGAGGATTTATTAACTGGTGTGTAATGAATTAGATGGTGCTTCGGGGAGGAGCACCAGCTGGTGCTGGGAGTCAGCTTTAATAGATAACCACTAACAGCACGGTGGGTTCCTGTGACTCCAACAGGCTGACTTGTGCTGAATTGCCGTAACGAACATCTGAGAATTCCTGCCTTTCCTCACCCTCTTTATTTGTTTGTTTTTGAAATGAGAAACCATTGGTGCAGATCTATTGCTGAGAATCGTCAGTGGCCAAATGCTTCTAACGTTGTGACCGTGGAGAAGTGAAAGCAGCAGCCAACACCACTGCTGTTTAAGCGACCTTTTTGATGGAGTAGTTTCAGTGTGTGAATTAGCTGCCATTAGCTTTCACCTGAAGTACACTGGACCCCTTATTCAGCAGCATTACATGCTGGAAGGCTTTTACCAGTGGGTTAACCATATATATATGCCAGCTGTGGAAAACTCTGTTTTGATAATATCAAATGTTCTGAAATGGATTGCTGTATGGGTGTTTCATTTCATTCATTGCATTTCAGATTGGGGATCGCAGGCCCAAAAGGCTTTATTTAAGGGGCTGTTTTTCTGACTGCATGTGATTAAATACTTTCTCCTGCAATGAAAGTAATTAAACTGTCTGTGAGGATGTAAATCTGAGTCCTGCAGGCTTTGTTGGAAAGCTCATTCTTACGATGTCCAAGGAAAGTTGGACTGTGTGGAAACACTGAAGTCCATCTTTGAAAAAATTCCTGAAAATGCTCATTGTAACAACTTGAAATGCTGAAAGTGTTCCAAATGCACGGCCTGGAGTTGGCAGGTTTCTCCAGGCAGATCCATGGTGGGGGCGGTATGCAGAGGCTAACTTGAACACTTGTAGGTTCAGGACCTACTGTGTTGGTGCACTGCAACAGGCACATCTTGGGAGGTGATATTTTGCCTGCAACTGCAGACCCAAATGTTACTCTCTGTGACAGTGAAGATGAGAACTTGTTTTTCCAGGAGGAATTTCATCTGCATGTGATTTTCCTGGTAACTTCATAACAACAAAAAAAAATCTTTGCATTAATATTGGTTCAGATATTTCATGAAGTAATGAGACTGAAGGGCAATAAATATATTTGGTGCTATGCAGACTGCCTCTTTTATTCCAGGGCTATTGTATGAATGGCAACAGTCCATCGTAAGAGAGAAGGGACTTGGCCTACCATTCAGTGTTTCAGACTGGCTCGAGATTTGTTAAATCATTCTTAGCAAATGTAGTGAGTGATGCAAGGGGGGTCACTGGTGTTCAGCCAACCTGCTGAGCTGCTGAAGGATGTAGCAGTGAGTTCCTCAAGTACAGATAAGAGCTTTAGCCCTGAGTGCAGACCTGGTTTATCCAGCTTTCAAATAAAGAATGTTTCTGGCATTTGAGACTTTCACGAGTGTACGGGCTGTTCCAACTGACAGGAAAAGGCTGCTTGTCAAGCCTAGGAGTGTTTTGCTCAGTCTGTGGCCTTGCTGGTCAAAATTCGAGCAGCATTTGGCTTAATTTGACAGCCCTCTTTGGAGAGGGCACGGGACTGGTGCTCGTGCTTCCCCAAGGACTCTGCTTATCCAACTCCCAGCTGGGCCCTCGGTCATCAGGCTAACATTGATGATGTTTTAGGGTAGGTCTGCTTTCAGGAGGAGAAAGCAGGCTGCAGATCTGGCTTAAGCTCACACTTCCTGCTGCAAATGAAGTCTTCATGCAGGCAGTGAGTGGAGCTGCTGGCTTGGTACTGCCATTCCCTGAAGTACAGAGGCACAACAACTTCCCCTTCTAACTTGGACCTCTGGGCTATCATAGAGTGCTGGGTACTTAGCAGAAGTGAAACAAGTGAATTTGTTTCAATCCAAGCCATTTTTTCTTTAAACCTGCTTTTTATTACATGTTTTGTAGATCTAAAAGCCTTTTGATATGGGGCTGGTAGGGCTTTAAGTTCTGACTCATGGCGTGTTGAGTCAGTGTTTTCCTTTAAACCTGGAGCAAATGTTTTGTTCTTACATTGTAAAGTCTGGAGAGGCCGAGTAGGTCCTTGCTATTTACAAAGAATGTGCATTTGTGGGCATGGAAGATTTTTCCCTCTTACACCAACACAACTGTTGGCTGTTATTGACCACAGGTTGACTTTCTTACTGTGGCCGTGGTAAACCCCTGGTGGACTTGGCCAACTCCTTCGTGTCTCTCACTGGGAGGTATAACACAGTCTGGGATTTTTGATTGTTTTTCCAATAATGAAATGTGTGTCTTCTAAAATAATTATCCATTGTGTTTCAGTTCTGCAGGGCGTTTGGGTATAGTTTATGCAGCAGTCTGTATAAGAGTAACTCGTGTAACAGCATGAGTCTTCAACATGAAACTTGGGGACAACAGTGGGGTTTGTTTATGCAGAAGTTGACCAAATGAACTCTTGCACCACCTAACCAAGCTCCCTGCATTCTGCAGCGGTCTGCACCGCTTGTGAACTTTCCCCAAAATTAAATGGGCTGGCAGCAGAAGTGCCAGGCTATTATTTGTATTGGGGTTGTTTATAAGGCGAATTACGAAAACCCTATTGTGCTGGAACAAAAAGACTTTCCTCGCCCCAGATAGTTTGCAATTTAAATTTGTTGTGAGAACTGTAATGGTTTATCAATGCAATGCGTGGTCAACAATTCTTCCACTGTAGAAGTGGGGGTCTGTAATGCAAAGGTAAGAAGCAGGCAGCATCAATAACCAAAGGTAATGAATCCAATCCAAATCTAAATGAAAGCAAACCCTTTGCTCTCTGAGCACGCTCACATCCTGGGGAAAACTCACCTCCCTGCTCATTCTCAACTGCAGTTAAGTGCCAGCATTACTTATCAGCAGAACCCCTAAGATTTGGGAAGACAAACAATGTAGCAGGGAGAAGTAGAATAAAAATGCCTCTGTGCCTGCGATATGTGAGTATTGATTAAATGGTATGGAAAGTGCAGCGAGTTGAGACAAATATCTTTGAATAAGTCGAGATGTGCTACATATAGCACGTGTAACATCCTGTTCATGTGCAAGAACAGTCTGGGAAAGGAACAGCTTTGTGCAGGAGAGAGAACATCAAAGAGATTGCAAGGACCGGCGCTGTAATAGGAAACATTTGTCTTTTGAGGACTGCTACTGCTGGTGGTCAGTTTTTTCCCCTGTTACAATGCAGCAGGATGAGGGATGCAATGGTGTGGGCACCAAGAATGTACAGGCAGCTCCCACACCAGCACCCTGCTTGCATTGCTTGGAAGCGTGAGCTCACACAGCACAGCTCTGACTGTGATGGTGTGGTGGGCCAGGAGAGCCCAGTGGGTGTCTGTGTGACCACTGGATGGTGCCACGGCCTGCAAACTCAACCAGCAGTGTGACCTCAGCCAGGGTTGTGTCCGTCCTGCAGCTCCTGTGCTGAGTTTGTGCCTTTTTCTTTCTTCCCACCCTGAGGGACCCACTTCTTCCCAGTGCCGCTGATATTTGGACCTCATTGTACAAACAGTGGATTAAAATAAAGAGGTGGAGCCTTTTGGTCGTAAGAAAGACATATTCCCATACTAGAGGAGGCTCTGCTCAGCCTAAAGTAAATGAAAGGCCTTGCTAGCAGGGGAGCTGTGCTCGGGGTGTTTTGCCTCTAGGCTGCTTTCCCCACCCGGGAAGCTGTTTGAAAGCAAGCTGTGGCACATTTCAGCTTGTTGCAATGAATTGCGAGCCGGGCTCTTTCTCCCAAAGTGCTGATGCTGCAGCATTCCATCAGACCGCAGGCAGCAGGCATCGCACTGCTGTTCCTCACCGTGGGCACACACAGACCTCAGAGCATTTACAGCAGCCTCAGCTTTTCAACCTGGTGTCCAGGTGAGCGTTGGCAGGAGCACGCCTTGCTGCTTTGGCTGTAAGTTGGGTTGGCAGTGCCCCCAACTCGCTCCTGCTGCTGGGAGCTCTGCCTTTCCCCGGCCCTCACGTAGCTCCGGCTCATGGGGAGCGTTTCCTCTGCTCGTTCATAGTTTGCCTTCTCCTTTGCACGTCTCCAGCAGGAAGTGCAGATTCAGCAGGCATTGTGTGCTCGCAGCCTGCCAGCTGCCTGGCTGAGGCTCATTCACCATTCAAGTCACTCCTGATAAGTTTGCAAACAATGCGCGGTGATTTCACAGCTAGATAGCAGCTGAGCCAGGCTCCTCCACTTCCAGCATGGCTGCAGGACGGGGCTCTGCATTTACCCTGCGAAGCCCCCAGGTCAAACCTGCCCTCACACTTAATGCTTTGGGCTTCTGCGATGTTCCGTAGATTTGTTTATATTTGTTGAGGAATGGTTTACAATGAGCGCTATCAGAGAGGCGTGCAGCTCTCTATCTCAGTCCGTGTTCCTTTGCTGTTGGTCCACATCCATAGACTCAGAGCTGCCAAAGAGATGAGCTATCAGATAAGGATTTGTAGGCGAAACTGTGCCCACTCCCCCCGTGCGTGGAAAATGGGCTTTGTACAGAGCACACACCATTTAATCTCACTGACCATGTTATTGTGAAATGGAATCCTCATGATTTGATATCTCAGCTTGGCAGACACTCCTTTTGTTCCTGCATACATACAGTCAGAAGTCAAAAGTGGAGCAGCCTTGAACTGCAGGATGGATTTGCCCATTTTGTGAAAAAAGTCATTATGACAAAGAAGCAAAAGTAGGAATATGTATGTATCACCCCTGCCAGGTGACAGCATGGTTTTGCTCGTGGGTAAGCCTATGGAAGCTCACCTGGGTGCAATTCCACAGGCAGACTGACGTCTTGAAGTGGATTTGTCATTCTGCCATATGGTGGTTTGTTGTTTTTTTTTTTTCACTCCTCCTATAGTATTGCAATTGGAAATTCAAGCCGGAGAAATGTGAAAGCAATTGGGCCTAATCCATTCCTGTTGTTACTCCTTTTGTTTTCACTGGAGTTACTCCAAGGCTGAATTCAGCACTCGGTGAACAACTTGTTCTCCAAAGCTGGAACTTAGGGGAGAAGGTTTCAGAGCTGATCACGCAACTCGACGGCTCCTCCAACAGCTGAACCTCCCCTGGGAGGGACAACCCAGGCTGGGCTCAGGTTATTGAATGTAGTGCAGCATATTAGTAATTAGCCCTCCAGTCATAATAGTATAGTATTATCCATTAGAACAGTTACTTAAATGAAACCCAACAGCTGTACACTGAGGAAGCAGAGAGAAAGAACCCTTGGTTTTTAGCAGTAAAATGAAGCAACTTACAGTCTTATTGGCTTCAGATTACTTCTTTCCACAAAAGAAAAAACACTCCTCGCAGGTCGGTCGGCGTGAAGGTTGGTGAGATGATGCTCTGCTTGGATCTCAGGAGGTTTTGGGGAGAAGGCAGAAACAGTGATGCATTCCACACCACCACTGACCTCAAGGCCCGGCGGAGGAAGCATCAAGCAGCCAAAGAAAACAGTGAGAAGAGTTAAATCTCACACAGCACAGCACTGAGGGATTATCTCCCCAAAGCTTGCTTAAAGTTCACATATCAAAGGGGATCTCTGGCTTCCGAGGAACTACAGCTCCTACTGTTTGTGCCCCACAACCTCCCAAACATCTCTTGGTCATTATCTTGACCTTTACTTTGAGCCAAGGCTTTCAGAAGACTTCAACACTAAACCAAATGTGTTATTGCCGAGCTTCAGCCCAGGATCTGTTCTCACATCCATGTCTGTGCATCTGTAAGGTGCCCCAAGCCAACGTAACTCTGGGTCTATGGGTTTATGGAGCTCGATGCTGAAACCTACTTGTTTTGCCTCCTCTTTGGATTTTTGCTTCTCTTCCTGTAAGCGTTTGGCTCCAGGAGCTGGAGCATCTCATCCTTCACTTTGAAACTCTCTGTTCTTTCTGGCTTTGGAGTCACCTGGGAGTTGCAGCTCCTAAAACTTCAGAAAAATAGAAGGTTTTAAGAAAAAAAAATAAAGTGAAAAACCATGTTGGCTCAATTCATGGAGGAGGTTGATTGTAGCTCGTGTTCTTAAAGGCTGTGGTTAAGTGTTCAGCCCATTTCTCCCATAAGCTAAAATTGTATTTATTTTGCACTGTGAAGTATTTGCCTAAGGACTTTCTGCTATTCCCAGATTAGCAGTAGTGCCTATGGAGAAGGATTGGTAGCTCCTTAAGCGTAGGGCCGTATCAGGGTGAGGGACATGGATACACACAAGCACGCTGGTGTGGAGAGACCTGGATGATGTTTTCCTCCTCAACAGATACAATCTCACACCCCAAAACAGAGGAAGCTGTGGGCTCAGCTGCACATCACCACCCAGATGGGTGTCAGTGCCTCTCCTCAAACCAAACCATAGCTCAGTCCGGGCCATCGTGACACCAGGCACTTGCTGGGTGCTCTGCCTGTGCCCCACGGGATCACCATGGGAAACCCACTCATCTGTCTCCCCAGAAGTAAATTGTGAGGGCTTGGACCTGCTCTCAGCTTTATCAGGACAGCTCCTTTCCAGCCAAGCTTTGCTAATCAGGAATGTTGGGTGGGAGCTGCTCTTCTCGTGTTTCACAGATGGCCTGAGTGAATGATTTACTAGGAGAGTAAAAGATTAGCCAGATTCCTCCAACTGCATCCCGAGTCACATAAAGCACTGCGTTTTACAGGGGCCTGGCAGTTCCTAATTCTGTAGCCTCATTAGGCTGTGTTACAGTGACTAATTGCCCCATGCTCCCTCCCCCAGGCTCTCCTGGTAGCCACTCTCCTGCGCAAGCTGCTCCCATGGCTTCAAAGGAGATGAAGGTAGGATGTCGCCAGGATGGAGATGGTGAAGGGAATACTTAAAGTGCTTCCATAAAATTATCGAGAGCTTTGCAGAGTCCTGTGATGGAGAAGAGCCATAGAGAGCTCACGGCAGCTGCTGTTGGGCAGGGCAAAACCTCCTGCTTCAATACCTCCGCTGGTCTCCCGAGCTTGGATGAGATCTTTGGGGGGAAGGGAGGTCACCCCGCGTTTGCCTCTGATGGGGTTTCTCACATTTCTCTTTTACATTTGGCAGCCTGTGTCTGACTCTCTATGGCAATTCCTGCAGAGTCTGGCTGTTTTAAAGGGCTGTAATACTGATTTAGGCATCCAAATTGGAAAAGCAGTGTTTTAAGTTGATGTATTTTTTCCCTTCGGAGTGATACTTGTTAGAGATCTTCGTTAAATTATTTACCAGCAGTCTTGCAAGATCAACAGATCTTTCCATTTACCCACTGGCATGACATCCATCATCCCTTTTTTTTTTTTTTTTCCTTTCTTCTCCCTTAAATAAAAAAGGAAAAAAACCATAAAATTGTGAGTAACCCTTTCCCCCTCCACCCCCACCAAGAAGACACTTCTACAAACTCACCAGGAAGTCCCTCCCTGTGCTCCCCGTCTGGATGCCCTCCTGCTGCTCCTCTACTCCTGGGCTGCCTGCTGGGTGCTGCTTCGTGGATTCCAGGGGCTGTAGGCTGTTGGGAAGCTTCCCCTGGTCCTCCTGTGCTGCTCAGACTTCAGTGCCTGGATCTGGCTCCATCGACCCGCCTGGGACCGCTAGAGGGCTGGCTAGGATGGCTTTTTGTTCCAACAGAGGCATGAAGTGCACAGCAGACCTCGGGTACACAGCCCCGGGTTTATAGCAGCCAGAGATGAGCGCTGGGGGAATCAGGCACTGGCAGAGCTGTTTAAACGATTTGGGTTTTAGCCAAGAGGTTGAGAAAGGAGGCTTTGTGTCTCCCTTTCTCACTGCTGTGATCTCCCCACATGTGGTGCTGAGCACCCCAAGGAGCAGCCCTGCCAGCCTTGGCCCTAAGGCAACCGAGGAGGCTGCCCCAGCAATACAGGGTAATAACATTTGCCACGTTTCTGATTTCTGTGTCACTGTTTACCTGCTAAACTGAGGCTGGAGCCTCCTCTCCTCCCTTTTTGTTCAACCATGGCATTAGGGAGATGAGGTCCATTCCATAAGAGCTCTCCTAACACAGTTCTTCGGGGTGATGAGCTCTGCCACAACCCACAGTGGGGAGAGGGGAGAGTTACAGAAAGTGCAGCAGTGCCAAACCCTGTCTTCTTTTAGTGAAGGCAGGAAGAAAGCACGTGTGCTTGTTTCCGTGGACCTGATGCGGACGAGCTGTGCACTGGCACCTGTTGGATGTACAACTCTTAAAGCACATCTGTTAGCAGAACACAACCTGCAGCACTTGCTGTCCTCCCCACAGTGCAGCTGACTCCTTTCCAACCCTTCAGATACATCCCAACACAAACAGCCTTCCTATCACTTTACATGCAGTGTCTAATTGGAATGGGAAAGAAAGTGGTCGGCAATGTAATGAGTTCTGTTTTCATTTTCCTGCTTGGTAGCAGAAAGGAAATCTAGCTGGAGTTAATCTGAAAGTACTTATGGTACATGTGGCATAATGTACACAGAAGATCAGAAGATTCTGGCAACTCTGAATGCACTGAGACTTTCAGATGTGAAAATCAAAGCTGCCTTTAAAGGATTCCCATTCTTTATGGAAAACCCAGTTGTACCATGGGACAGCTGTTTGCTGGGATCTATACCTCCAATGTGAGCAACCAGAATAAACAGTGCTGTGCTGAACACAACCCAAGGGACAAGTAAATCATTATTTTTAAGGAGAAAACCTCGTACAGATCCCTGCTTCTTCCTCCCGTCCCTCCTTCTCTCCACCTCCAGTTTATTGCTTCAAGAGAATAAGACAGCAAACAGTGTAAAGGAGGGATGACAAAGATATGAAAATTTAACTGCAAGATGAACCAACCTGTGGGTCTCCCTTTTCCAGCATCTTCATGCTTAAATTCATGGAAGTGAAATCGATGGATTAGGCTGAGGAAGGACGATCTCCACTCTGTTGCTGCTACAGATTATTCTAATGTAAATGTCACCATCTTGGTCAGCCTTCATCTCACCAGTGTATGATTTCAGAATGCTTTAAATTACGTCTGGAGACTCAAATTGTGTTAGTCACTGCCCAGAGAGCACAGGGGAAGCAGGGCCCTCTAGTGTTATTGCTAGCACCAAGCATTTGGTTTGTGTTTGTAACGATTGATTCTGTGGTGGGAGACAGGTAAGGTAAGGTGACAACTTGGAAAACAAACTGGAGAAGATCAGGGTTTTCAAAGATCCAAAGCTGGTTAAACCAAAGTTGTCTTCAAAAGGAAGATATAACCTGATTGTGCTCTTTGGACACCACACAATGCTCACGAGGTTGGCCAATATTTCTGGAGGCAGCGTTGGTCACTCTGGAAGCTGTTGGTCCTCCCGAGTGCAGGATCCGATTCTGACGGATCCAGATCCAGCCAAGCAGTTCAATTACCAGCAAAAGCCAGACCAGAGGGAAATACATCATGTTTCTCAGTGTTGGAATGATTCAGGAAATCCTTTCTTTGGAAAGATGTAATGCTTACATACTTTGAAAGAAGGACTTGAATCCCAGTAGGGGAAGATGGGCGCATTGCCATTGCCATTTCCATGAGCATCTGACCATGGTTGTTTCAGTTTTGAGCCATTGGAGATGTCTGGAATGTGCAGCAGGGCTTTGTGAGAGCTTAGCAGAGATTAGAGAAGAGCCTCTGCTCGCTTCTCCCAGTGTCTGATCCTTGGGAGGGGTGAAATGGGCCTTTCCCGCACAGCCAAATGGTGCACTGCCTTCCTCCCGTAGCAGAGCAACCAGTGAGCAATGAGACTCATCTCCTTCAGGTCATGGTTGGCCAACCCCAAGGGAACGAGAGGCCAAGGGCAAACTCAGAGCCCACAGTGGTACAGAGGAGCCCAGTATTGGCACTGCACCCTCACAGGGTCTCATGGGGAAGGAGCTGCCCACCCAAGCCCTCCCTTGCTCATGTCTGTGCACCACACCCAAGATACCGTGGATCCACAGCAGCAAAGAGTCCTCCAGATGGCCAACACCTACCTGCAGCCACCCCAAAATTGGAAGAAATAACCCACATTTGGTATTGGTTCACCTGGGGTAAACCCTACATGCACCGGCTGGACCTCAGCTCTTGGTGTAAGTTGGCATCACCTGGTGAATGTCCCAGTGTTGGGGGCAGCACCAACAGCTGCCATGTCCCATAGTGTCCCAGTCACAGCATGAGGACCAAACCAACATGGGAAGTCTGTGAGCTGCTGGATTGGAGCCAGCTGCCTGCGTCTGCTGGAGGCAGAAGAATGTCCCAGTGCAGGATCCACCCAGCCCGGCAGCGTGGGGCTTCTTGGCCAGACGGCAGGGCTGGCTCCCTCTGCAAAGTGGACAAGAGCCAAAGGGGATTTTTAATTTCCAGATGCTTTTAAAATAAAAAATAAAGACTGTGCTGTAAACTGGCTTTGAATGGACGGCTCTCATTTGGCCAAGTATTTGGCTGATAGGGGCTCAATGAGTGGGCAATAAAACCCTTTGGTTCTGGTGAGTTCCGTGAGCTTGGGGCTTATTTTATCTCTTGGGGGGAAGGGAGCTGCTTGTTGGCAATAGCAGAGTGGGAATGGGAAGGTTGGGGGAATATTGTCCTGGACATGCGGATGCACTGTGGCAAAGCAAAATGCTGCCTGGAGCCAGACAGGGCAGGGGACAGGGCAATGTGGTGACACTGCAGGACCCCATCCCTGTGGCCAGGGATGGTGACACACTGGGAAGCCATACTTTCCAGAGATGTCTTTTCAGGTGTGGAGAAAAGGAGGACTGAAGCAGCCCCGGGCCACAGCGTCCCCTGTGTCCCCATCCTTACAAGCAGGTGACATCCTCCCAGCTCCTCTGCCCAGGCATTGGGATTCTAATCCTCAAGGCAGCTCACAAAAGGCTGAATGGACAGCAAGTATAAAAGCAAAGTAATCCTTGTACTGGGAATGTCTTCAAGCAGCCCTGAGCTGGCTCTGCAGGAGTTGGCTGGCACAAGGGATCCACGCAGCTGAGCTTTGTTTGCAAGTTTGGTGGTGGGAAGTGAGATCCTGCCTGAAGTGTTTGCATCTGGATTGGGTTCCCAAAGCTCAGAGCACGCATCTGTGTTCATCCGTATTTCTCCTTACTTCGTTCCTCACTTGTCTGTGTGCTCATTGGGCAGCAACACAGCAAATTTGCTTTCTTCACCCTCTTGTTTAGTTCCATAATGACACCTCCTGTTACACCACGCTCTGGCTGCAGTGGATCCAGCTGTGATCTCCTGACCTCTGCATACAGCAGCACAGATAGCAGCACATCATCATTTAGCATAGGAATGCTGTCCAATAGTTTAATCAAATCTGAAATTGCTGTTGTGCCCTGTGCCAACCCGTTGTGAGTGCAGAAAGTGAGCCGGGCTCCTGAAACAAAGAGAGATTGCAGCCCGGCCCTTTGCTGCTCTCTGCACTTAATTTCTGAGCCCTGCCCTGTTCCACCTGCTCCAGAACATTAACCTTATTACGGATCATTTCTACGCAGCCCACTCCCGGCAGGGATGTTTGGAGGAGCTCTGGGAAAGAGGGCTCACACCGCTCGTGTTTCCCTCCTGCTCGGCGGAGCCGCAGTACAAATTGCTTCATCAGCACTTCCCCCGAAACGCCAACGTGCAGAAGCTCGAGTGCTGTGTTCCCCGCGGCCGGACCCCCCCGCGGGCTGCTGGAAAGCAGGAAAGCTGCTTCGGGAGATGGGGCCAAGCGCAGGTCCTTGTCATTAAGGTTGGGATGCGGCGCGGCGGCTCGATGGGACGCACAGCTTTGGTTTGTGCCTGGTCCAGCTGCTCCTCACCGCGACTTCGGGGCTGCGGGAGGAAACAAGAGGTTCCTGGAAAGCATTGTTCGGCCGTTTGTTTGTTCCGCGCCCTCCCAGCAGCTGCAGACGAGGAGGTCGCGGTGCGGTGTTTGTTATTGCCGGGTAGGAGCGCCCAGCAGTGGGACATCGCCGTTCTGACCCGCCGTGCAAAGCTCTTTTCTGCAGCAGCATCTCCAAACCTCACTCACGCCCGTAGCCAAAGTGGTGGAGAATGGGGCGGAATGGGGTATGTCAAACTCAGTGGGGATCCCGTAAGGCACAGCCCAATGGATCCTCTCCACCCACTGAGCAATATTTCACACCAGGTGTTCACTACAAACTGTGGTGTTTTGTAATGCTCTCTTCAGCCATCCCCCAAACGGCTGCCTCAGAAGCCCTACCCCTCATCCATCCCTCGGGTGCCAGTTACTTTTTCCCTCGGGGTTTCTCAGCCCTGCAAGCACTGGTCCTTGCAAGAGGACATCCTGCAGTCCCAGCCCTCAGCCTTCAACGGGGGGATGCAGGGCACAACACTGGCACCACTGCAGCCAGCACCCCAATAGCCCCATGCAGGCTCTGGTACTGCACCTCTGGGACATTGCTTGTGGGCAGGCAGAGAAGAAGGGAAAAAAAAGCAGCCTGTCTGCTGAGCAAAATGTCCAGGAGGAGGAAAAATAAACACAGGAAAAGCCACAATGTTCGAGAACACTGCTGGATACTCAGAAGATGCCAATGTCCTTAAAAACTGCCTGCGTCTGCAGAAATGTTTCTGAAATGGCATAAATTTTTCATGAAACAAAATTTTAGAAACGAGAGCATCACAGACAGTACCTGCTTTTTGCACTCATTGCAGACGTGGTGTCCAACAGGCACGGAGCTCATGTGATTGCAAACAGAGCAGTTCTACCCATTGCGAGGTGAGGAAACTGAGGCACAGGTTTGTGCTGCAGTTCTTCCCCTGGGATGGCAGCTGGAGGGGTCTGTCACCAGCCTGACAGTTCTTCCTACCCCACCCTACCACATCTCATCCTGTCATACCCCATCCCATCCCATCTCACTCTATCCTACCATATCCCATCCCATCCTAACCCATCCCAATCCAACCCAGCCCATTCCATCTCACCCCATCCCACTCCTCCCTTCCCCCTCCCCCCCATCCCATCCCAGTGTCTCCATCCCAGACTGGGATAGCATCCCATTATGCCAGGGAGGCTTGGGAATATCCTACACCCACTCCAGGTGCTTCCCCAGCTCTGATGATGGGATCCACAGCAGCATTTGAGCTCTGCAAAGAAAACCTGAATTCATCCCAGCACGGCACGTCTCCCACCCAAAGCTTCTGTATCCTAGTGCAAAACCAGCTCCTGAAGCTGCTCCCAGTTGTGTCTGGGTCTGTTTTGTGTAGGAGTATGAATGGGAGTACAGGGGAACTAAGGAGGATTCCTGTTCCCAGTAATTACTGGCCTGACATGGACAAATGACTCCTCTTCTTAAAATATGGCAAAGACTATTAAAAGTATGACTGATAAAAGGCAAGGAGCTGGGAAAACAGACTAGACTGGACTATTTTTAGAAGCAGTGGCATCTGGACAGCATGAGAATTGCTTTGCACAAATTTAGTACAGCTGAGATTTGAACAAAAAGTTTGCTGGATAAGCTGAAATGGCACAGCACAGCTACCTAGAGAAACAGCCACCGGCCAAGTCATCAGGCAAGAAAAACACAGCCAGGAGCCACCCAAGGTCCCTCTTGTGCCACTGCTGCGTGGTGCCAATAGGGACAGTCCCTGCACCCAGGGACACTGCTGGGCCATCACGGTGCCTGTGCCAGCCAGTCCCTGTCCCATTTTTGGTGACAGAAAGGGGAGACAGAGCAGAAGCAGCCCTCCCCTTCCCCAGCTTGAGTTTGCTGTGGTTCATTTTATTCATTGTTTGTATTCGGACAACTTCTGGGTGTTGGTGCAAACCCTCGGCTCCCAGACGCACAGAGCCTCATAGTTTTCATCACCAATGATTATTCATCCGAGAGCCCAGACCAGAGTGTGGGATTCATTATTCGCTGCTCTCCTGACTCCTGTTTGAAATGTTCCCAGCCCAGGAGCAGGAGCAGATGCTGTGTGCTTGTACAGCCCTGCACAGACCTGCACACAGGCACAGAGGTGTCTGCAGGAGACCCAGCCCTGCTCTTCCCCAGAAGGTGACTCCACTCACTATGGTTATTACCCCTCTCTCTATTGACAGCCATTATAAAGGAGCAGCTATTCTCCATTCCTGGAGGATGTGACTGTGTGCTATGATCAGAACCAATGATTCCTGGGGCACAGCCACTGGCCAGCAAGGATTTAGGGCAGGGGCTGAGTTCAGGAGAATCCCTGCAAGGCAAAGCAATGGTACATCACTCTTCTTTCCCCTGCATGTCCCTGCTCTACCCTTTCTATCCACACCAGGTAAGTGCACAACAGCAGCTCTGTAGCAGAGCGATGGGGTCTGCCTGCCCCGTGACCCCGATTTCACATCCCTGCTGTTCTGAGCCAACTGCTGGCCAGAGCCAGCCTGATGTCAGCCTAAAAATAGTGGTGTCTGGGGCAGCACTGCGGTTAGCCCAGGCTCCCAGCACCCTGCCAGGCCGGGTCCCTCTGCTCTCATTATGGTCCACTTTCCCCCTCTTCCTCCCAGTCCCCTGGGGACTCACCAGCAAATCAATGGCTTAACATGGGACAACAATGGCTTCTGCCATCCATCTTCATGAAATGTGGTTTGGTAGCTCTGTGAGAAGCGAGCCGGCTGCCAGCACGGCCCCAAGGAGCTGGTGGAGGGAAGGAGAGGCACTGCAGGGTCAGGCAGCCCCTTCTGTGCTGAGCCAGGGAGTCCCAACCCCATCCCTTCTGCCACCCCAAGCAGCATCTCCACAACTGCCTGCACAGCTCACAGCTGCCCGAGTCCCAGGCAGCAGCACTGAAACACAAGAGAGGTGCTTAAAGACCTCACGGGCCACACTTTGGGTCTTGCTACATTCAGGCACATCCTCAGAACGCAACCTGGTGCCACACACACTGCGCTACACGTGGCATTATTGCTGGGCTGTTCACTTGGAGTCACTCCCTGACCCCGCACAGGAGCTGAGCAGCATTGGCACTGTTGGATCCTGGTGACAGCATGCGGGTGGTAAAAGTGCCCACCCTGACTTCGCTGCACAGCACTGCAGGAGATGAGCGACTGCAGCCTGCAGCCAGCGAGACCCCGCAGCACCACCGGCTGTGAGCAAGAAAGCAGAGCCTCCCACTGTTTGAGCAGGACACACCTTTCACAGCCAAGTGGCCTCTGTCTGCTTGGGGGAGCATGTGCTTATCTCTAATTCATGTGGTTTATTTCTGTAGATTAATGCATCGAGTTGGCTTGTGACCAAACTCTCAGTGAAGTCTCTCTTTTCACGGGACCGAACCACACAAAGTTCCGTAGCCCGTTTGTTTGTGGAAATGGAGGGGAGGTTTTCTTTATCTCGATGGTAAAGCAGGATTTAGGGGGGTGCAGACATAAGGAAGCCAGCATTGTTTTGATCCGTGAGCAAATGACAGCCCATTCTGAGTTCAGGGAAGGCTCCTGCAGCAGTCCTCGCAGAGACGGGGCAAACAAAAACAGACAGGAATGTTTCTATTCATATAAGAAGACACGAAAGCAAAGCAGGGGAGGCGAGTTAATGATCAGCTCATTGGGCTGTTTACTTTTACATGCCACTGGAGTAAATAGAGCCATGTCATCCCCTCTGTTTATAAATATACAATAACGTTTACAGCAGAGCTGTCTGCACTCCCCTGGGCCAAGGCTGCAGGAGCCGGCCTGATCTGGTCCCCTGACCCTGTGTGGGATGAGCCCTCCTTCCAGGCTGCCCAACTCACTGTGCTGCTGCAGCCCTGCTGTCCTGCTCAGCGTTTGTGCTTGTGTGTGCTGGATGGCACCAGCATGGCTCCAGGGAGATGTCTCATGAGATGTCCCACTGGATATGTCCCGTTGGAAATGTCTCATTAGAGATATCCAACAGAGATGCCCCAGTGGAGATGCTCCATTGGTTACAGCCAGCTGGAGAAGTCCCTAAAGATGCTGCATTGGAGATGCCCCAATGGAGATGCTCCAACATCTTTCCCACCCCATTCCTTTGGCTACTCGGAGCCGTCCCTTTGCACTGCTGGGCTCAGAGCAGCAGAGGACTCAGAGCCCTGTCAGCGCTTCACAACGGCCTGACAACACACAGACACCAACAGGCTCAGCTTTGAGTCAGCCAGCCTACTACAGAGAAAGGATTTGAAGTTATGGGTGTTATCAGAGGCAATTCCTACCCTTCAAAGAAATTACCCCTAAAAAATACAAAGTTCCTACAAATGCTAGAAAACAATGTTCCAGCAGCAGGCAGGGTGTGCTGCAAGCAGGAGCATGAACCTCTGCAAGGACACAGCACATGCAGCCATTCCCTCCCCGCAGGATCCATCTGAGCACAAATTTGCATTGGCTTCAACACTGCTGCAACTCCCTGTACAGACACGACCACGCTGGTTTCCAGTAGACTTTTTCTTGTGGCTTATTTCAAACCTCATCCCAGACAATTTAATTAGGCATACTCTATCATAGTGCAAGACCTAGCTGTGCCTATCTAGTTTGTTGTTCCACATCAAATTTTGCATTGGTAATCAGTGCAATTCCAGATGCGCCTGTAGAGACAAATTTCTTTGCAAATAGATGCTGTGAATCTACCTGGCACTTGTACTAAATGACTTCTGTAATTATTACATTAAATAATTCTGTTGTCTTTTTTCTTTTAGGCCAGAAATCGCATGGTTTCTGGTTCTGTAAATGCTCGATGTAAACACCAAGGGCTGCTCATCCTCATTTTCATTACCAAAACCACGATCCTGTGATGATGGCAAGGAACGCTGTGGGAATAAGTTGGTTTACAGAGCAATGCATGTTTGCAGAAAGCTTGTGCTCACAGGGTTGGCTGATGGACCAGACTGAGTGCCTAATGGAGCTGTGGGTGCTCTATTCATTGCAGGGACTTGGACCAGATGGCCTTTAAGGGTCTCTTCCAGCACCAAGGGTTCTATGGTTCTATGTTCCTGGCCTGTAGAAAGCATTTATTGCTTTCAGTTTACATGGGTGCTGGCTCATGTCAGCCCACTGCTGGCATTTCAGGCTCCTATCAAGATTAGCACAGGATAAACAGTGGAAAAATCTAATCACTAATTATTATGCAACAAAAAAAGCAAACGCCAAACTTTGCACAGAACCTTATTCACAACAAATTATCCAACCAGCCACAACCAAGGTCATTTCAATCTGAAAGCATTCTCTATTGAAAAGCACAACAATATTCAGGCCCCGTCCATTGCCCAACAGCAAGAAAGCCACAATTGCTGCTGTGCCTGTGGGGCTGAGCCCAGGGATGCACCCACCAGAGCCCCTCAGGGCCGCAGAGCAGCCCAGCCCATGCACTGCAACTCTTCCACCCCAATGTCAGCCCTGGGCACGGCTCCTACATTCCCAGAGCAGCCATTCTGTCCCACCTCCTGCCCTTCTTTCCTTCCATGGCAGCTTCAGGTGTGCACGCAGGGCTCTGCCCTGCTTGAGCTCTGATTGCCCATCCAAACAATTGACGTGCTGCCCCACACAAAGATGCTCTGCTGCTCTGCATACATACAGAGGACCTAGCTTGCCCCACAGTGACCGTTCAAGCTGCCCAGTGCGATTTCATTCTTTTTCTCTTTGCCTTTTTTCCTCCCTTACCCCGTGCTGTAGTTGGTGTCCATCACTGCCTGCTCCTGGCTGCATTCAGAGACTCCTGCACGAAGGCAGTGATGCTGCAGACCCTGACGGCGACAGCGGACGCCCTCAGCGCGCACAACCCGGAGCCCTCTGCCCTCCCATCTCCCAGGTGGGATTCTCGCACTCTTGTGCTCCCTCTGCCGGCCCTCGGCCCGGCCCAGCCGCCTCCGCTCCGCACTGCCAACACGTCGGGGCCGCCCGCGCCCGGTGGTGCCCCGCAAACCGTCCAGGAGGAAGCATCATCACTGTCTACAACTGCCTGAAAGCAGATCATAGCGAGGCTGAGCCACCCTCTGCTCCCAGGTAACAGTGATAGCACGAGAGGTCATGGCCTCGTGCTGTGTGTCAGGGGAGGTTCAGGTTGGATGTCAGGAACAACTTCTCCAAAAGGATGGGGATGCACTGGCACGGGCTGCCCAGGGAGGTGGTGGTCACTGCTTTTGGAGATGATTTGTTAGCCCATATTCAGGAACACAAAGGGCACTTTATGGAAACACTGACGCCCCAGCAGCAGAGACATGCCCTTGAGGTTGGGATGCTGCAGGGCACGGAGGCTCAGTTCTGTGGGGTGGGAGAGACAGCAGTGGATGCAGAGGGTGCACCCATTGCCAGCAGCCTCTTGCTGCTTTCCTGCACTGCAGCCCAACTCCACACCTCCACCACAACACCCCCACGACTCAGAGCTGCTGTCTGAGCAAACAATAACTCTTGTTGTTGTGTGGGGTTCTCTGCAACAGACAAATTCAATGGTCGAGCTCTGCACAAAGGCTTTTCCTGAGCTCTGTGGCTCTGTGCCCATCACCCTCCTCGGGGACACAGGGCAGGGAGGTGAGCTCCGGCCCAGCCTGCAGCTGCTGCACAAACACAAATCTGCCCAGCAATTCCCACGTGCCCACAGCTTCCCTTAGTGCAGCCACCCCATAATGTCGGGCTGTGGCACAGCCCCGCAGCCCCCGAGCGTCGCAGCCAGCACTGCTGCAGCGTTTTGCAGATGGGTCTGCAAGGAGATCGAGAGCTGCATCTGGGTGAGCTCTGCAGACGATGTGTGTGCATGCAGCAACATGCGTGTGGGGCTTTTTGGAGGTGAAGGGCTGCCGTACGCCTTTCTGCTCTGCACAGCACCGAGATGAAAACGGACTCCTGAGAAAAAGCTCAGTGCGAGCAGCTCTGTAGGTGCAAACAAACGGTTAACACGTGCAGTTGTCTCCCGTGTTGACTTTGCTTGGTGTCACCGACAGCTGCTTTCCTGCAGCACCAGAAACCGCAGCGCTGGAGGAGTGAAAGTGCAGCAGTGGGGCTGGGAGGGCAGCACCTCCCTGGGGGGGAGGATGGCAAAAGGCAGCGCAGTGCCCACGGATCCCAAAGCAACTCCCTGCGAGGTGCAGGTGAGGCCAGCAGGGCTGTGGCGATCGCTTTGGGAAAGGAACAAATGTCATTCCTGCACTAATCCGACAGCGAAACCATTCCCCCAAATCTCCCCATTCGGCGCTGCTGCAGCTCCCCCCAGCCCTTCTGCAAAGCACTGAGTGGGGGTGGGGGGGATCGGGGGTGGGAACGGGACCGGTTTCAGTGAAACTCATGGATTTCTCAATGCGTGTTATCATTCACTGACATCATGAAACTCATGTGGGCTTTGCCTTCACTCTCTTTCCAGTTGGGTATTTTCCCTGAGCGGAGAAAACTTTCACTAAAACAAAACTGCATTTCTGCCCTGTAAGGAGAGCAGAAACACGGTTCCCCTCCCAGCTTCCGTGGTCAGAGGCCATCGGTGGCTGCATTACATCTCCATACCAACACAACGCACAGTTCTGGGCGGCCGTTCCATTGCCCCCCACCTGCCGCACCCAGGTGCCCCTGCATCCCCAGCTCACCCGTTCCCCTCCACCTGCAAACAGCCCCATTACCGCACCCACCCACTCCCACTCTCATTTAGGAGAGGCACTAATTAAGCACACCCTGGGTGGTCCCGCTCCCAGGGAGGGGCTGGAGGTACCGACCCTGGAGGTGTTGAACCGTGGAGGTGCGGCACTGAGGGACGCGTTTATGGGCGCGGTGAGGCTGGGGATCAGAGAGGCCCTTTCCATCCCTAACGATTCTACGCTCAGTCCATCCTCTGCCAACGGCACACGCCGACTTGTTCGTGATTGCGGGCACGTTGGTGCCCCAACCCCGCTGCGTGCGATGCTCCAGATAGGCGCTCGGAGCCCGCACGTCCGAGGACGGCTCTGTGCAGCCCCGCACTGCGGGGCAGTGCAGCCCGCGCTGTGTTTTCTCGTTCCCCAAACCCCGATTTCGGCTGCGATATTTTCGAACCGGCGGTTTTCTGCAGAAATCCGCCTTCGTGGCTGAAAGCCGCGGGGCAGAGCAGCGCTTTGTGCCTCCAGCAAACAGAGCGGGCAGCTGAAACTCGGAGGGGAGGAGCGAAGGGTCGGCGATTTTGCAGGAGGCTTTACAAACAAATAAACAAACAAACAAACAGCTTTGAAACGACCGTTATGGGGCAAATAACCGCTTTCTCCCCAGAACGGCCCACGCTCGGTGGGTAAAGGAGGGCGATGGCGCTGAGCATCGGCGGCGGCCGGTGCGCGCGGTGCGGAGCTGCGATTGCGGGCAGCTCTGGCCGGTGGATCAGAGAACGGCCCGAGCTGGAAGGAGCCGTAAGGCCCACGGAGCCGCTTTGTCAGCGATACTTTCTCCACCCCCCCGAAGGCCCGACCGCGGGGCGCAGTCCCGGCGCTCCCCGAACCGAAGGCACCGCACAGCTTCCCCCCCCCCAGCACGGCGGGTCGCACCCTCCGCCCCGCCCCTCCCCGCTCCCCCCCCGCTCCCAGCAGCCCTTGCAGACGCCTACAATGAAATTGGCGAAGTTTTTTCGGTTTCGGCGCCATTTTCGAGTGGACTCGGAGGTGAGGACGGAGGGCGGGCGGGGCGCCGGGGCCGGGGCGCTGCAGGGGGCCGCCCCAGCGCCGCTAAACGCTTCCCTTCCCCCCCCCCCCCCCCCCCCCGCGGCGGGGTACGGCCCGGCCCAAGGGGGGGTGGGGGGGGGAGGTTCGGGGGGGCACTTCGCGACGGTCCGAACGGCGTTGCAGGAGTGGGGATGGGAGCGGGGGAGGAGGAGGAAGAAGGGGGGGAGGTGGGGGAGAACAACGGCCCAACCGTACCCCCCCGGCGCTGTGAGCACTTTGCGGAGTGGAGGTGTGGGGGTGGTGGGGGGGAAGGCTGGGAAATTAAAAAAAAAAAAAGGCAAAAAACGAAAAACCGAACTTTTATAAAGCACAAAGGGCAGAGGGGTGCGGTAACAGCGGGGCGGGGCCGAGCCCCCCGCACCCGCACGGACCGTTAAGGCGGGAGCGCGCCCGCGGCTCCGCGCCGCCACCGCGCGTACGGCCCCACGTGTGCGCGCCGCAGGTGTGAGCCGGGAGGGGTGCGGGTCCCTTTAAGAGCCCGTTCTGCACGTGGGGGAGGCGTTCTGTATCGCTGTGCGTGTCGACGTTTTCTTTTTCTTTTCTTTTATTGATACCAGAAAGTTGAAGCCGTCGGGCTGATTGGAAATAACGGCAGCATATTGGC
>NW_024885096.1:0-31280 GCF_019232065.1 Centrocercus urophasianus | reverse complement strand
GGGGGGCGGCGGGGCGGGCGCGACGGCTACGACGCGTCACGAGCCCCGCCCCGCCCCGCCCACCGCGCGGCAACCGGAGGGGCGCGCTCCCCCTCGCCCTTCTGTTCTGCCCTCCTCGCGAGGGGCCGCGCTGTCCCCCTCCGCCCGCGCAGGCGCGGGGGGCCCTGCGGCTCTCGGTGGCGGCCCCGGGGCTGGGGACGCCCGTTGGTGCGGCCGGGCTCAGCGGGAGCCGCGAGGGAGCGGCCGGTGGTGGTGGCGGCGGCAGCGCGTGCGGGACCGTTAGGCGCGGCGCGAGTCCGGCACGTGCGGCGCGTCCCGACCCGAGCGGCGGCGCTGGGGCCGCTCTCGGCGGGAAGGGCGAAGCGAGGCCGACTAGGCGGGCGGGGGGCGCGGGGCCGTCATCCGCTGCGCTCCTCGGGAGCCCCTCCTTTAGGGCCGTCGTTTTACGCGGCCGTCGGATGGTCGGTTTGTTCAGAAAACCGTCCGTTCTGGCCGCGAGCACGTGAGGTTGGTTGTGGCTGAGATCGGGGAGGTCATCCTTGCGCTTTCCCTCCCGGTGGCACGCCGTGCTCGGGGAGAGCTGACCAACCAGCTGGCCGCGATCAGGGCAGGGTGAAAGCACGGCGGAAAGGAGAACGCGGTGGCCCCGCGGCTGTCCCGGCACAAATACGGGGCTGCGGGTGTCGTGCACTGCGGGCGCACGCCGTCAGGAATAGCAGCGGCACTCGCTCTGTGTCACAGTTCCCGGGAGTTCGCTTTTTTTGTTTTTTTCTTTTTTTTTTTTTCTCCCGAGTCCTAATAGATACTGGGAGAGAAACCTGTGACGAGAGTTTGCAAGAGTGCTATAAGTGGTGTACGGAACGCTGCACAGGAGAATGCTTTCCTCCTTCCCAAAATCGCCTTGGGAAAAGTAATTTCTCAAGTAATTGGTAATTGCTACCAGGTACTTAGTGAAAATTTATCTTCTCGTGGTTGGGATTAAGAAAATCTTTCTAAAATTCCGGGGGTGGATGGTGAATCTCTGATGGATTAAAAGAGCTGCCTGAGGCAGTGTCACATTTCCAGGAGGAGGGGAGGGGAACAAAAGTGCTCTGGATTTTGGTGAGGATTTGGAGATGGGGAGATGAAGCATCACAAAATTTGCTGTGCCTCAGCGGGGCACGGGGTGGAGATAGCGGTTCAAACCCAGATCCCTCAAAGCAAAGGGTTCCCACGATGCAGCCTCTGTGAAACGCAAAGCGGAGCGGCAGTTCCTATAATACAATTCACTGGTGTGTGAGATCCTCGCCTGTCAGCGTTTGTCAGCTGACTGCTGCCTCGCACTCGTCTGCACTGCAGTTTCTCAACCGTTTGAAAACTGTACTGCTCTTAAATGCTTGGCGGTGTAGATTCTTTCATATTGAATCTTTCTTCCTAAACGTTTAAACTAGAACGTGTTGCAGTGAGCTTACATTCCACATGTAAGGAAGGAGACTTGTTGCAGCCAGGAGCATAGCATTCATCCGGGAATGTTTTAAAGCATGTCTGGGGATGCACTTGGGTGCTTAGAAAATGTGTGAAGAACTGCAGGATAAGGAGCCATAGGTCTCTGCAGTAGAATGCAAAGATAATCTGCACTTGAGTGCAATGGCTAATCTAGAATTGCTAATAAAATTGATAGAGAATCATAAAATAATTTAGATTGGAAGGAACCGCTGGACTTCAAAGCAGGACTGGTCTCCGTTACATTGGGTTGCTCAGGGACAACGTCTCAGCCTCTCCCGGACTGTTTACTCAGCAAACCTTTAGTGACGTAGCTCTTCCCAAATAACCTCACTAATTCCTTGCTTTGTCAGCCAGATACGAGAGATTCCACCTCTGTTCCGTGCACTCAGCAATCAAACTGCTGTGGCTGATTAAAGTGGTCCGTAGTGCCTCTGTGATACCACACTTTAAGTTGCATGGGTGAATTTGGTTCTTTCTACTGAATGTCTTTGTGAACGTAGGTTTCACCTGTTAATTTTCTCTTAACATTTAACACAAAAAAAATTTAAAACCTCTTCTCTTCATTGCAGAAGTTTTTATTTTCGGACTTCTTTGTTGCAAATGAAGTTTTATGTAGATGTTGGGACTAAATATTTGAAAAAAATCGTTCTGACATGCTGTGGCAAGAATGTGTTTATAGTAACATTAATTCACTGTTTCTTCATCAGCAGTTTTTTACTTCCCCTGTCAAACCCGCACACCGCTGAGGTTTATAGCTGGAAATAATCACTGATGTGCAGCTGGTGGTCATTTTTAACATGCGCTTTCCCCCTACAATCTCGTGAGAGTCAGTAGCTTTTACTGCCAAAGTCCATATATTCAGACATTAACATCAACTGCCCAGGGAGGTTGTGGATGCTCCATCCCTGTTGGCATTCAAGGCCAGGCTGGATGTGGCTCTGGGCAGCCTGGTCTGGTGTTTGGTGATCCTGCACATAGCAGGGGGGTTGAAACTACATGATCACTGTGGTCCTTTTCAATCCAGGCCATTCTATGATTCTGTTATTAACGAATCATATTCGTTTTCCTTTTCCATGCTTTGACCAGACAGTGCCAGAGAGAACTCTTCACTGCTTAACTGCCCCAGTCCTGTAGATAGCACAGCTGTTTTATTCAGTCTGAAATCCAATTCTCCAGCTACAGCTTTCAGCTTTCTTGTTTCTCTGATAATCCCTTGGTTCTCTCCGCTTCCTTCTCTTCTATTAGAGAAAGACCTACAAATCTCCCATGGTTCATTGACAAAAAATCATAAAGTGATGTAGCTTCCTGTAAATGAAGAGCTCTCATGCCTCACATGAGGGAGTGGAATAAATACTGGATGCTTCACATTACATGTGCTGCTGCAGTGTGGCATTTTGCACCGCATGTAGAGTAATGCACACCTGAGCTGTGCTGTTGCCAGTTGCTGGCCTTGCTTTGTTAAAGGATAATTAATTGAGCAGGTGAAAAGCAGCATGTATTGCATGGACTCCTGTTTATCACTCTGTGCTTATATATATGTACATGAAGAGAATTATTTATAAAACTGCTTAGAGGATGAATATCATTGCTGAAAAATTCCATACATAATACTATTACAATTCCATGCTATTTAATTCAATGCTCTTAAAATTCTATTAAAGCATTTAAATGTGCCTTTGTATGTTCTGCCCAATTAGGGTTTTAGTGAACAATTTGCAAGCTCCTCTGAAAAGAATAAGATCTTCTGCTTTTAAATGATAAAACCCATTGTGTGAGACCCTGAGGACTGAATTCCCAACCTTGTGTGATCCATGATGGAGAGTATCCTATTGATGAGGGACAGTATGCAAGCTATGGGGGCAGTGAGCTTTTTGCACATACCCAGAGTTTCCTTTTGTTGGAGCTGAGGAGAGTATTTGAAGTCTGAGGCAACAGAATTCAGTGAGAAACAGATTATGCTATGAGAGATATCTTGCATTTCTAGTGTATTCTGATCATAGCTTTTTCAGCAAGATGCTTCTGATACGAACAGCATGTTATTTCTGGAGACATTTCTGTTTCCAAATTCCTGCTGTGACCTAACAAATACTTTCATGACAAAACTGGCTTTTCCAAGGATATCTTCAAAGACTAAGGGGATGTTATCCATTCCAGGAGCATATTTCTGCAATGGATGTTCATAAAATAAAGAAGATTTTCTTTTTAAAAAGGGTTGGAGTTCCACTAACATGTTTTTTGTGTTATTGGAAATATCTATTCCTAGACATGTGAAAGTTTCAGATCAAAAGCTCATGGATATTAAGGGATTTTTGAAGCTAGAAGTTCACTAATAGGAGAGGCTTTTCTGTCTCTCAAGTAAAAGCTTGACTCTGGAGAATAGGATTATTTGCTGTGGGAATCACACAACAAAGTGAGTGTGTCTGAATTGGCGCTGTGCTACTGTGGCAGAAATGAATGCACATATGTCAAAATTGGAAAAACAGATTTTAGCTGAAAACAGTCGGTATAAACAGCCTCTTTATGGTGTGGACAGCAGTACTCCACTGAACGAGTACCAAGAAGAGGAAATAATGCTGGAAGCTCACAGGGAAGGAAGGACTTGAAAACCTCAATGCTGTCACTGACCTGAGGTTACGTCTGTGCTGCACTTCAGGTGCAGCCAAAGTAGAAATACCTGTATAGAGTTTGGCAGCATGAGTTCAGCTGTCTGGGCAGCCCTGGGTGTCCTCAGAAAGAGCGTTTGTGGAATTTCCACTGTGGTACAAGTTGATGTAGGCACACCTGTTATGTCATAGTCCTTGCTTCCAGATCACAATTAAAGAAAGCTTTGGAAAGTGTAATTCCCAATAACAGGAACTCACACACATTTTGTTCCAGATCTAACTGTGCCATTTGAAGATTTTGCCACTTTCCATCTTTGATGCTGTGATTGCTGCTGCCATAGCTGCTGATTAAAGGGTTTGTTTAAGAGCTCTTTAACTTGCTCCAGGCAAAATGAACAGGTTAGTTTAAACCTTTTTCACTGACTAATCCATCTGACTTGTCAGAAGGACATGAAGTAGCGCTCACGTAATTTCTTTTGCCAATAGAGCTGAATGGGTGGAAACAGTGGAAGCTATCAGCAGAGGAGTGGGAAACAACTGGCAGAACAACCATGTCAACCACTGGCACACCTGTCTGCAAACTCAGTGCCAGTGTATGACTTAGTCCTGCATGCGTTGTGGGTATTACAACTCTTCTGAACATGTTCCTGCCTTTTCTGTTACACATTCTTGGCTCAGCTCTCGTTTATGCTAAGTACTTTTGTACGGCTCCCGCATTGTAAAACAATTTGAAAGTGCTCAAAGATGTAATTTACACCCTTTTATTTTAAAGTGTTAAAAAAGGTAATTTATACCCCTTGTAAAGCTTTCTTCAGAACGATGTGAAAATTGTCTAAGGGGCGAATAGCAATGACTGTAATCCTGCAGAATTAAATCCACAATATTTTCCCAGAACTTCAACCCCAAATTCAGTATACCCCTCAGCCAAATGGCAGTCCACGTGAGGGCTTGGTATCACGATGTTTTTATACCACTGGAGAGAAGCTGGCGTGGAGCTGGTTGCAGCATTCTTTCCCTGTTTGCACTTCTCACGCTCACTGTGTATGTATGTGACTCCTCTTAGTCCTCAACCTTGATGGGTCCAGTTGCACAGAAACCTCTGAAGAGAGTTTTGTCTGCCCTGGCTGTAAGCAGCTGTCCTCATCACGGTCTTTCTAGGTTGTCCTTGCTGCCATAGAGCCTTCCCCTCCACAGTACCACCACCTGTATTCCTATGGCTATAGCTGTGGCTGGTTTTGCCTTAAAAAATGCATTCAATTCCTTCTTAGTTCCGGCCCTCATTTCAAGTGACCTATCCCTTTTTTGCCTGACATCCTTCTCACTGAGATCTTCCTGATCCTTTTTGTCTGCCTTTGGTTAGGCCTCTGCTCTGAGTGTTGGTCAGCTCTTAAAGCCATGGGATCTCACCACGTGCCTGACTGAAAAAATAGTGCCTTCTTGGTACTTCACAACTTTTTTTCTTTGATGGCTCTCCTTAGCAGTCCGGTATTTTACAGTCTGTATCTCGGACAGATGTGCTTCATCAGAGGGTGAATGAGCTGTGAAAGATGCGCTCAAGGGGAGCACAAAGCTCCTATTCTGGGTGTTTAAACAACAGCGCTCTCACTGTGGCTTTGATCAGCGCCTGTTCAGTCAGGGTGCAGCCTCCTCCTCCTAACTTTCTGACTGCTGACTTCAGGTAATCCGATTTGGCCATCTCTTTGTTACAATATCTGCTTTCCATCTCTTGTTTATCCAGGCAACCTGATACACTTTAGCTTATTTCTAAATCTACCAGCAGGTCAGTGATACTCTTACTTCATCTTAAATTATCAAAGTTCATAAAACATCATTTAAAAAACAAAAACAAAAACCAAAAAAAAAAAAAAACAAAACAAACAACAAAAAAAAAACAACTTCAGAAATGTCTGTCTCAATTAATTTGTCCTCATATTAATTAGTGAGTATTTACTACAGTGATTGTGGACTGCAGAATCTCATCTGAGTGAATTTAGTCTGCGCAGTAATGAACAAGAGTGAGATTTGGAAAGCTTTTCTTAAAGAGTCCTTGCAGGACATTTGTGAACTGTTGTGTTAGGAGGAGTTAGGGAAGCACATTTGTAAATACGTTTGTTGTGGCACATTTTGTTAACTGCAGCTCTGCGTAACAGCCATTTGCTGAAAGAAATTCAGGTGGTTCTTAGAAATGCTTTTACAGGGTATTTTTTATCAGTCAGAAAATCAAGTTTATTACAAGGTTCCTTAAACAGAGTGAGATCTGCCAGCAAGGATGCTAGTACCAGGTTAGTAAGGAACAGGGTCAGCGCTCTCAAACATGATTAATAATGTACTCATTATAGGATGCTGCAGTCCTACCACTGCAAATTCATGGTCACTGCTAATGCCAGACATGGTCTTGGAAACCTTTTCATCTCAGTCTTGCAGGTGATGCAGAGGCATGGCTGCAGCCCAGCCACAGTGTAACATCAGCAAAGAACAAAGGCAAGTGTCTCAACTCAAAGACTGTCGTGGGAAGGAAGGACAACCTCTGCTGAGGCCTCTTGGCAAAGGTTTGGGAAGAGCTTTCCCCAGGGCCAGCAGCACTGTCACTAGTGCTGGCCCAGAGCCCAGAAAGCCAAATCCCAGGAGGACAGGAGTGGGCCCACGGTCCTGACGCATGGTTCTGTCCTCACTTAAGTGCTCTTCATACTCACCAGTCATTTGCTGACCCAGTGCTTGCTTCTTTCCCAAAGCAGGCTAGTGTGAGAGGGTGGTAGTGCTGTCCCTAGCAAAACGGACCACCTTTGCACTGTCCTACTGCCAGCCTTCTTCCTAAGGTGTGTTTCCCAACCCCATAAAGGCCTTCAACCATACCAGCTGCTCCTCTTCACATAGAGTGCTGCTACACTTCTACAAATCAGTGCTGGTGACCTTTTGCCTACTGCATTTTCCTATTCGAATTATTACTACAGTAAGTAATATTTGTAGCCTTCTTAGAGTACATTGTTCAGTGCCTGGCAAAACGTTGCCCATGTATTTGTGGCTGTTGCTTTTGCTATAGTGTGAACCTGGATCATGTCCCAGAAGCATCAGCAGCTCTGAATGCTGATATCCCTTTCTTTTACATCCTGCTGATAGCAGTTGCTGATGCCTGCCTAAAGTATTCCTGCTTAAAACCTTGTTTCCTCCCTTCTCTGTGATGTGGACAGGTGGTTGACCCTAGGCAATTAATCCATGCACCTGAGACTGCAACCTTATGTTGCTATGGGGAACAGTTGTTTTCAGGTGGATTTTTGAGAAAGTCATGTCTATTCTTACCAGGAAGAAAATTCATTTCTAAGTCCTGCCAAAAATGTGACATCTAGTGCTGGGAAAAGTCTGTTTTAATTAGGAAAATTCAAGCTTACTTCAGTATAGCTACTCAGACTTTTCTGGAAATTGTACGCAAATTGGAAAACATTTGGGTTTTGTGTGAGAATGGATGAGATTACAATACTACGTACACTAAATCAAATTGGCTACTTGACTCTCTAGAAGTTTATTTTGTAAGTGTTCTTACAGATCAGGCGTATTTTTTAACTGAACTAATTTTGTCAATGTAAACAAAAAAACCTTTCAGAGACACACATGGATTTTGAGAGTCATCACTGGTACCTTAGTATTATTGATTTAATTTAGGGGCGCATCACTTACAAAACTAGGTGATGATACTAAAGCACTTAGCACTGGTTGCCCAACACGTCAACCCTCTCATTTAGATGGTTTTGTTGAGGCTTTGGGGACATAACATGATGGTGTCAGCCCTTGGATCAGAAGTCTCAGCAGGATGGAAATGGTGTTCACAAACATTTTTTTTTGAAGAATTTACATGCCCATTCTAATTTACTTTGTGGGAACACACAGTCCTACTGTCAGTTCAGTCCACATTTTGGGAGAAATTCTGTTGTGTTTTGTGCTGATGCCCAAATAGGAGATCATAAAGCAGAGCATGTTTAATCATCTCTATTTGGCTGGGAGACCCCCACGCTGATGTATCTGTCTTGCCTTTTCTCATATTTTCTCAACTCTACCACTCCTAGGTTGGGCAACAGTTCACCGATGTACCTACATGAGATTCCTGGCACCAGGGATATCCATGCAGCATGGGAATGTCACAGCAGCTCTGTACAACAATGGAGCTTCTTTGAAGTATGGTTGACAACTATTTTACATATTGCATTGTCTTGAAGAACACTGACAGAAATGTGATGTTAGCATGTGGTATCATCAGGAAACCATGATCTAGATAGTGGTATCCAAACTTTTTTAGTTGCACCCTCCATCAGTAAAAAATCTTGAGCATGCATCATCCATGATATACATTCAAACATACATACAAATGTGTATATTTATTTATTAGTGGATTATATCGTTTTTACAAGATGGGTGTCATGGTTTTATGACCCTGCTGCTGGAGAGAAAGGTCCCACTTGGAGTTTGTGGCAAAGAGGCCAACCCCTGGGATTTTTGGAGTCAGGCGTATGGAGGGTCGGAAGAGGGCTACACTCCAACTGAATCAGTAATCAGTACTGAAACACAGCTCCTTCTGGCACCTCGACTGCCAGTGCTGAACTGGATGTTCAAAGGAAAGGTTCCCTCCACCCATCATGCTACTGATGCCACTTGGAGTAAGTGGATTGCACTGATTACACAACGAGCACGGATGGGGAACCTCAGCCGTCCAGGAATCCTAGAAGTCATCATGGACTGACCTGAAGGCAAAAAGTTTGGAACACCACCAGAAGAAGAAGTATCACGTGCTAAAGAGGCCCCACCATACAATGAACTACCAGAGAATGAAAAGAAATATACCCTGTTCACAGATGGATCGTGTCGTATTGTGGGAAAGCATCACAGATGGAAATCTGCTGTGTGGAGCCCCACACGACAAGTTGCAGAGGCACTGAAGGGAAAGGAGAATCAAGCCAATTTGCAGAGGTAAAGGCTGTCCAACTGGCCTTAGATGTCGCTGAATGGGAGAGGTGGCCAATGCTCTATCTTTACACTGACTCGTGGATGGTGGCAAATGCCTTATGGTGGTGGTTACAGCAGTGGGAGCAAAATAACTGGCAAAGAAGGGGTAAACCTATTTGGGCTGCTGAACTGTGGAAAGACATTGCTGCCCGAACAAAAAATATGGTTATAAAGGTGCATCACATAGATGCCCATGTGCCCAAGAGTCGGGCTACTGAAGAACAGCAAAATAACCATCAGGTAGGCTGAGCTGCCAGAATTGAGGTAGCTCAAATAGACCTAGATTGGCAGAACAAGGGTGAATTATTTCTAGCTCGGTGTGCCCATGAGACCTCAGGCCATCAAGGAAGAGACGCAACATATAAATGAGCTAGGGACCGAGGGGTGGACTTAAGTATGGATGCTGTTGCACAAATCATTCATGACTGTGACACATAGAATCATAGAATCATAGAATCATGATGATAAAATCATGTGTCACAATTAAATAAGCCAAGAAGATGAAGCCTTTCTGGGGGAAAGGGCAATGGCAAAAGTACAAATATGGGGAGGCATGGCAGGTTGATTATATCACCTTGCCACGATCTCGCAATGGTAAGCATTATGTGCTCACCATGGTGGAGGCAGCCACTGGGTGGTTTGAAACATATGCAGTACCCCATGCTACCGCCTGAAACAGCATATTAGGTCTGGAGAGGCAAATCCTGTGGCAACATGGCACCCCAGAGAGAATTGAGTCAGATAATGGGACTCATTTAAAAAATTCACTTGTGGATACTTGGGCCAGAGAACATGGCATCGAGTGGATTTATCATATCCCCTATCATGCACCAGCCTCTGGTAAGATCGAACGCTACAACGGGTTGTTAAAAACCATGTTGAAAGCAATGGGTGGCAGAACATTTAAACACTGGGAGAAGCATTTGGCAGAAGCCACCTGGCTGGTCAACACCAGAGGATCGGTCAGTCGAGATGGTCCTACCCAATCCAGCTCCCTACATACTGTAGAGGGAGATAAGGTCTCTGTAGTACATGTAAAGAACATGTTGGGTAAAGCAGTTTGGGTCTTTCCAGCTTCTGGGAAGGGCATACCTCTTCATGGAACTGTTTTTGCCCAGGTACCTGGGTCCACTTGGTGGGTGATGCAGAGAAACAGGGATGTTCAGTGTGTACCACAAGGGAATTTGATGTTGGGGGAGTGCAGTCAGTAATTCCATGTGTCTATACATAGGTTTGTATGTGTGTGCATTTATATTTTGTTTGTATATATTAAGCATGATGTAGTGATGTAGAATAAGGGGTGGAATGTCATGGTTTTATGATTTTTGGTTATCGGTATTCCACACCATAACATCATGTAATGCACTGGGGGTTTGACTGCTGATGCTCAAGTTCTGGGTACCAGTCCGGAGGAGAAGAAGAATTACATTTCCCCAGGAGGCTTTGCAGTCAGCGAGGAGATGTAACTCCTGGCAAGGTCACCTGATGCTCTCTTCTTCACCTTCTCTTCTTTGCCTGCGCTTCTCCATCTGCTCTTCTCCATCTGCTTTTCTTCATCGGCTCAACTGGACTGCACTTCTCACCTCACCTATGGTGAGGCCTATCCACCTTTCAGACATACACTCTCTCATTATGTTTTGCTGATACGATATTTAGTAAATTATTTTGTTCCACTTCAGATCGTTGCTGCTGTTTTCAATTATTTTGCGGTCCCCTGTTTCCCTTTTCTGGAGGTGCAGATCCCTCTTGCCCCTCTGGTCACAGAACCAGGCTGAACCAGCCCATAAACTGTTGAGAATGGGCTAAAACTCAAGACAGATAAGTAAGACAAAAATCAAGGAAAAAAAAAAAAAAAAAAAAAGGCTTTACTCTTTAGCCTCAATGTACTCCACTTTGGAGGTTAAAGGCTTTTAAAGCCTGGGCCCAGTATGGAATGAATTCCCTCCGGAGCTGAAGAATATCACAAAGATCATCATCTGAATGTAAACAAGATTTCTTTAACAAGCCTCTATGACATAAATGCATTGCAACATGTACATTAAAGAAAAGCACCCAAATTATCAAAGCAAATCATTCCACAAACCTCTCCCCTGGGGCAGAGGAAGGGAGAGCAAACAACATGTTGCTTAATGCAGTACTGGAAAGAAACTGGGTACTGCGGCAAGAACGTGAACAGACTTGTGAGTAATAGAAGACTGTCTGTAGCCATTTCCACTCAAGATGAAGTATCTACATCAATACGAATGAAATGTTTATTTCTGGTCAACAGGCATTATGTATTCATTTCTTAATTGGATGCTACTTGTTTAGGATTCTTCTATTGTTTTGTTCCTTCCTCAGTGGGATCCTGACTGTGGAACTATGAGTAATTTACTATAAATCATTGACTCTAGATGTGTCTGGCTGTAAAACAGGCTAATTTACTGAGCTCAGTTTAAGAGCCTTTTTTGGGTCGTATTTCAGTACAGCTAGACTGTTTCATTGGCACAACTCTAAATGTAAATCAGTCTGTAAATTACTCACCCCCAAAATTTATTCAAAGAAATATTCTGAGTCAAGTAAGCAGTTAATACACATCTAATCCTGGAGTAAGGTAAGGTAGACCACTGTTTTACTTGGAAGGTGATGTTTGTGTCATCTTCGATGCTTGGCTGACTCTCTTACTCATTGCATGAGTTGGGGTGATCCTGAAGTCAAAATTTCTTTGCCCTTTCCCCAAGGAAAAATAGTAGGAAAGACAGGCTGTGTGCTCATTTACAGCAGCTCATTCACCCAAGTCGTAGTTTGCAGATGCATGTAGGAATGACAAGAAGGCACTCTAAATTTGAGAAATGATGAGAGCTTGCCAGAAACTTGTGTTTTACATTGGGACATGTGCTTTATTAAAAAAAAATAAAAATGGATGGGATTTAAATTATTTTTTTCCCAACTCCTCCATTATGCTGATGTCCCTGTGTTACAGCTCTGCTATAGCACTGTGCTCTCCCTCAGACCTCCCTGGCTGATGTGTTACAGAAGATGTGGTATGACCAGCTTGCCACGCCTGTGGCAAAGAACAGGATATCTTTACTCGAAGCAACAAACCCTTTCAAGTTAATGGAGCAATGGGAAATGAAAGTTTAGTATTAAGATGACTGGAAACAAAGATTCTCCATCATTGCATTAATGCGATTCTCCACCGTGAAGTTTCCCAATTAAAAGCTTTGCATTCTGTGCCCTGTTCTTTTCCAGGATGTATCTTTAAAAAGTCAAATGCAGCTACAGGAATCTTTGAGAGTGGGAGAGTAACGACTGGTGAGAAATACAATTAACTTGGCTGACTAGTGTAATTATCAGTAAAACTGCAGCAGAATTTGCATCTGTTGCTGAAATCTGATTCTCAGTGATGAATAAGCAGTGGTTAGCGTTGGCTTTATGTAGGAAATGTTGAAATGCCAGCTTTTGAGGGGAGGATAAAGCAGGATGAAAGTGGATACTGACACTTCCTAATTTCCTGGGGGAGTAGTGTTCTGAGTTTAACTTGATGTATAAAAACATCTCCCTTGACAAGTTTTACATAAACCTATCACTTGGTTTTTCACAGGTATTATTAAATGCCCTGTCTGAAACTGATCTGACTATGAGGTAAGGCATCTCAGTTGATATTTCTATAACATGTTGAGTAATAGCTCAGTAAGTATGCTAGCAACTTGCCTCTTGTCCAGTCTGTCATAAATAATGCACAGTTTGTATCAAAGCCAATGTTTTAAATCTACAACAGACATAGAAGTCACAAACAAATGTTCATGTGGGAAAACAAAAATGCGAGATGAATTCTGCTCATATGAGCAATTTGAGTCTTGAACGTATTAATCCTTGTTTCTGAACAACTGTTAGCTCTGAAAGCAAGAAGCTATCAAACTGAGTTGTGATGGAAGGTACACTGAACAGCTGTGACTAAAAGAAGTACAACATTCTCCTGTTTCTAGAGAAGTATGTCTAAAGAAATCCTGTTTCAACGTTATTAAAGCGCCTGTTGCAGGCGCTTTATTTTTGTGGTTTTGTTTTGTTATGTTTTTCTGAAATTATTGACTAAAATGTTGCCACTTTCTTGGCTGTGTTTCTCAATTAAGAAATGCACTCAATTAATTTTTCTTTTCTTTTGAATGAATGAATGAATTCTTGACAGTTGCAATGCTTTGAAAGCAGAGCTACCAAATGTGAACTACAGTGACCCATGACTGCTCCTGAAGGTCTAATCGAAATGATGTTTGGCATAACTAATCTGTAAATGGCACTCGAGTGTAATGGGATTTTACACGGTGGAAATTTTGCTTCAGACCTTTGGAAAAGAATCATTGCTGAACGGTTCTGCATATTTATTTTGATTTAGGTTTACTCTCATCTTTAAAAAAGAAAAAAGTCATATTGTCAAGTTATGTAGGAAATTGAAATCATATTGCGTTCACTACTCTCGCTCCCTCACCTACTAGCAAAGGTGGTTTCACACTTATTTCCAGAAGGCTTTTGGCCAGTATGTGCTACCCAAAGAACACAGATGCAGACTCACTCCTTTGAACTGAGACCAAACGCAGCTGCTGTCTGTGCTGGAAGCAGTCACAAGAATGTTCTAGTATTACATGGCCTGGAGTGCGTATTACACCAGATGATGCTAATGGGGAGAATTACAGATCCTTTAGCTTCTCCCTGCTTCCCTTCCCCTCCAAATATGTTCATCTCTAGAGATCACTACTACAGCTTCTACTGTTTGTAGTATTACATTAATACTTGGACTACCATCAAGTTCAGGAGAAATAAAACTGCAAATTTCAGTGTGCTGTTCCAATTAAGCATTCAGTGGCATGAAGCATAGGCAGACTGCACCATCAAAGCCTGCTTTCAGAGATTATTTATCATCGAGGACACGTCCTCTTCAGCATCCCATGTGCCTGATTTAATACCTTACAAGTTTAGGGCTGCTAAATGCAGGAATGGAGCAGCCTCCTCTTCTGCATCATGTAGGACTGCAGTGAGAACAGAGATGGGATGGGATGAGTCTGCAAAGCATGGCAGACTGAGAACCTTGTGCCCAGGGATTGGCAAGGGCACAAGCGAGCTGTCTCACATCTCATAACATACACTAGATAATGCTAGAGAGCATGGGTGTTTTCTCCAGAAATCCCATTAAATGCTGACTTAGAGCAGATGCTAGCTGTTGTGTGGTTCAGTAAGCAGTGATGTTTGTTAGGCTGCCTCCCCCACAAAAAGGATGTTTCCTTGGTCACGTCCTGCTCAGAGATGTGTGTAAATGGGTTGTCCTATATGGCGAGAACACAGGAGCTCAACTGGAAGGAAAATCTCTTCCACTATCCTTTCAAAATGTCCTCAATTATGTTGGTGAAGTATTTTTTATCTGTGGTATTCAGCTTATGCTCTGCACTAAGGTCATGTGGCCTGCAGTGTCACGAACAGAATGCCACATTTCTTCACAGTATTACAGTTTTGGCCACTAAACCAAACCACACTTGGTTGAGCTTCTTTTACGTTACACCATGGCTGGAAAATCTTCCCCACATAATGCTATCAGCTTCATTGCCATAGCATTTCCTGTAACTAACACAGTGATCTGAGGTAGGGAGTGCTTTCCATGAGCTGGCTGTGGACCTGTGTCTTACCTCTGTAGTTCTTTGTCTTCGCTACTCCTGCTTCACGTTCAGGCATCTGGGACGCTTCTTAGCTGTGGCTGGTTTCTGGTTTTCATCTTGCTCACACCTTTGGCTGCTGAATGGCGCTGGAAAAAGTCCAGACTTCTCTCTAGTGCCTAATTCTTCAAATTAAACCCATCTTTGCAGGTTTTGCTTTAGCTTTTATTTTCAGCTAATGACAGTGGTACCAGCCTCGCCCAACTGTGATACTTACCTTTGCAATTTTTTTTCCCTAATTTTAAGTCTTTTCCAGGGTCTTTTGTTTTACTATGCTGATGCATAGATGCATTTTGCTGCATTTCTAACTGTTACTTCACTGCCACATCTCTTCTCCTGTTTATGGTCTATGCCACAGAATTTATCCTTTGTATTTCACTGTGTTTTCCTGCCACTGTGTGAATAAAGCAGTCAAGAAACAGCTACAGTTTCCTATGAAGTTCTGATAAAATCTTCAGCAGAAAGAGTCAGAATAGTGGTCTGTAGTGGTCTACAATAGTGGTCTGTAAAGGTCTAACCCTTGCAAAGGATCCTGGCACAAAGACCTTGGCCAGGAAGGTATTCCTGTGTCCCAGCTGCTTAAACAGCAGTGAGGTTTTGCAGATACGTCCTATTCTCTGTGGCAAACTTCCTCCCTTCCTTCCTTCTCTCCTTCCCACCTCCCTCCCTCCTTCCTTCTCTTCCTTCCTTCCTGCTTTCCTTCCTTCCTTCCTCAGCTAGACCCTTCCCTGTTTTCAGTCTTTCGTGCCATTTCCTCTTGGAGATCATTTTGAGAAAGACTTTTTCCAAAACCTGTTGCTGAAGAGATGTGATTTCATCTTCTTTATGATTCTTCCTCACATAAATTATGCTTCTCGTTTATTCATATTCTTCTCAGTTGTTCACTCAGTTGTTGTCACAGGTTGCTTATCTGCACCTTTATCTTAGCTGGGCAATCTTCCCTGTTCTTATAGATCTCATCTTGCATTTCTAACTACTTCTTCTGAATGGCCTGGACAGGCAATGGGCTCTCTGCATGGTTATGTTGTCTTTCTTTTCCTCCCTTCACACACGTTCCTTTGGTATAACTCACTCCAGATTTTCCTTGGGCTATTTTATAGGCCGCTGGCACTTGAGTATTCCTTTCTTTTCTATCGTTAATATGAGCTTTTCTACATCTGCTTAGTTATTCTCCAAACAACATATGGCTTCTCTAAAATCTGCATACTATTATGTCCTTAGATGACTAGCTGGTTTAGAACAACTATAAACAATACATTTATACTGTGAATATCCTTCACTTGAAGTGAAATGTCTGAACGATTTGCAAAGGCATTGTTTTATAAGCCTGTAAGAATCAAGCTGCGGTCCACTGTAAACCACTGCCATTATTGGTATACTATTTCAGGCAAATACCTTGACTATGACATCAATTATATGCTCATCAGCTGCATTATATAGTTAGGATATGATAGATAATAACACAGAGGCATTATGGCTCTGTTTTCCACACCGTCACAGGACTGCTAAGGTTGGATGACATCTCTGGTGATCTCCAGGTCCAACAGCTGCCCAAAATGGGGGTGCATGTAGCAGATTGCCCAGGACCCCAGAATACACATTCATGACGTGCCTCTTGCTGGGGTTTGTGCCACTGGCCACTGTCCTCTGAGCCAGAGTGGTGGCCATAATTGCTAATGCAAGTCTCCTTAGAGCAAACACCTTTTTTTAATGCCTTAGTATACACAGTGGTGAATTGAAGTCTTTGTTCTAACTTTTTCAAATGGCATTTATCCATTTGCTGTTCATCTACTTCTTGTTGTGTGTGTTTTGTTTGTTTTTCCCTGTAATTTCTGTATTTTATTTGGTGTTACTTTCTTTAGTCCTCATGGACATGTCTATCTCCCGTGAGTGTTCTGCTAAATAATATCTAGGGAATGAGATCGTTTTGCTGGACACAGGCAGCTGCTACCCAGCATGTCCTGACTGGCATCATTCTACTAGAGGAGATTTAGGCTGGACTTTAAGAAGAATTTTTTCATGGGAAGGTGCTCAAGCATTGAAACAGGCTGCCCAGAAAACCTAGAGTTAGAGTTCCCATCCCAGGAGGTATCTGTGAGAAATGTGGACATGGCAGATAGTTTAGTGATGAGACAGTTTAGTGATGGCACTTGGTAGGTCAGGCTGATGCTTGCATTTGGTGATTTTGAAGGTCTTTTCCCACACTCGTGGTCCTATGGTGCTCAGGGACATCCATGTACACTTCAGGGTAAAGCAGAAGGCACTTCAGGTAAAGCAGACCCTTGCCCTCCTAAAGTAGCAGGTGAGTTCCAAAAGGACCCCCTAGGGCACCTTGAGGGCAGTAAATAACTTATTTAGGCAACTGAATTGAGTCCCTCTTACTGAGTCCATGTTTTCCAGCCCTTCCCACTAGCTGAGCTGACTACGAACTCATTTGTTTTCTTCCTGAAATAACCATTTTTCCCCCACTCTGAAAGGTGAATATCACTGGCCTATATTCCACATGCCTAGATTGCCTTTGTGAAGTCTGGATTCTAACTGCAGACACCACATCAACCTGTCTGAAGTATTTGCAATGAACAATTTTACTCTTGTAAAAATAGCAACTGTGTGGAGCGGGCTGCTCATGGTCTGAGTTTGCTTCTGGGCCGCAGGCAAGTCTTCATCCTGCTTCTGTCAAAGCTCAATCCTTTGGTTTTTTGAAATCTCTCCCTCAGCTTTCGCTTTTGCTATATCTGTGTATGCTGTGTATCCATCTGTGGTTTCCCAATTTAAACCGCTGTTTGTTTTTCTTCTTTGTCTTTCAAGAATTTGTTGTTGGTCTTTTGCCAGGATGCAGAACACACATGGCTATTTTGTGGGAGGGAACAAAAAGATTTTAAAAAAATCCAAGTTAAAATAAGCAGCTTTTTCTGGGTCTTGATTCCCTCATTGCTATTGCTAAGGATTCCCTAGATCTTCTGACTCTGCTTAACCAAAAACTATCTGATCTAAGTGCCCTGAAAGTGTTTCAGTTTTGCATATGTATATATACTGAGAGAATATACTGATACATACATATATATATTTTGAAACCACCTGGCCCAGACTGCCTACTTCTCCCACTGTGGAATGCATGGAATATGATGGTCAACTTCCAGCTGGAGGTTCTAAAGCCTCCAGTAGCCCAGTAAAGTGAAAAACACAGTAGCAAAGCATGGTAAACATACTTTTCTTTCAGGATGCACATTAGGAAAAATTTCTTCTCAGGAAAAGTGTTAATTCAGTGGCACAGACTGCCCAGGGGAGTGGTGGAGTCACTGTCCCTGGAGGTGTTCAGGAAGAGGGTAGCTGTAGCACTGAGGGATATGGTTAGTTGGCATGGGGGAATGGATCGACAGTTGGACTGGATCACAGAATCACAGAATCACCCGGGTTGGAAGGGACCTCAAGGATCATGTAGTTCCAACCCCCCTGCCTAGCATCATCATCTTAGAGTCTTTTCCAACCCCTGTGATTCTGTGGTTCTCTGCATTGTAGCTATCAATTATGGAGATCAATCCTCTCCTGGATCCTATGGGAAATTACAGCAGTGTTTTACTGTGAAAAATTTTTGCTGTGAAAATACAGCACTGATGAGCTAACAAGAGCTGCTTTGATAGGAAATCAGTTAACAAGCCTGAAGCTGATGCTGGGCTTTCAACAAAATTCAACTGATCCAGGAGCTTTTTGCATATTTGTGTCAGAACAACTCATGTAGCCAAAAAGGAAAAAAAATGCTGGTGTGACCAGCATCCCTTCCTATGAACAGAAGGGGTAATCGCTTGTAAAATTAGAACTGAATCTAAGATGTATGTTGGCATATGCAGTGCAAGATGTCTTAGGGGAATAATACATATTTAGTCTAAATCTTTGTTTATGAGAGAGAGAAGTGGAGCACAGGCCTTGCAGGGTCTTCTTACTGGAGCAGATGCTAACAGATGGATAAAGCACAAGTATTCCATTGCCTCCAGAAGCCAAATCTTTTTGCGTCCTCTGAAAGGTGTTGCCTGGCATTTTTGTAACCAAAGGGAGAGTTTCCTGATCTCAACCTGGAAAAGGCACTTTGCAAAGCTCTCCAGCCTGACTTTTCCTTCAAGCCACAGTGACAGCCATGGGGTAGGCTGGCTGAAATGCCTAGGCACCTTCCTGCTGCAGTTCCCTTGAGCGAGACAGACTGCCTTACAGCCAGGTAGCCAACATAGTGTGGATCATTGAAACCAAGGCTGCATGAATGCTCATTACCATAGGAAAACAAGGCTTTGGTGTTTGGTTTGACTGCTGAGTACAACCACGGTCCTTCTCACTGCAGCTTGCCCGGCAACCTGCTGCAGCCTGTGTGCTCACCTAGGGCAGTGCTTTGCTCTCACTCCTGTTGGAGCCAGGAGTGTCGGGCCCTAGAGGAGGAAGGCGCAGGGCTGTGTGCTATTGCTTAGCTCTGAGGGTGACAGCAGAGCCTGGAACACTTCAGTTTCTCTCTGTATATACTGCACGGGTGCCAACCGGAGTCAAAGTGGTCTTTATAAGGCAAGGATTCGCAGCTTGCAATCCTCCATCTTTAGCCTTTGCTGTGGCTACATACTTAGCATGGCAGTGCAGGGCACTGATGGAGCCATTTTTGTCACTGATGGATCTGGGTTGGTCCCAGCAGCAACAGGCTGCAACATTTTCGCTAGTGCCTTTGGTACAAGAATTTGCCACCTCTGATGCAGGGGCGTGGGTGCTCTGCATGCATCCATACTCTGGAGCATCTTCCTTCCTGACCACACCCTGAGGGCTTCTCTCTAAGTTGAAGTCCTGAGAGACCCAGACTCTAGTGCCTGTTTTTTTCCCAGAAAAGCATGCAGACCATAAATGTTAATAAACAGAAAACAAGACATACCTTACACAAAAGCGGCAGCTTTTCACAGAACTGCAGGCTGGGCTGGAAATCTGCAGAAGTGGCATAAAACTTGCATAGAAATAAAATTAGAGAATTTTATTTTGTGAGGTGGCATATGGTGTACATTTAAAGATCTACAAGCATTGGAAATCGTGTATGTGAGATTTTCTTATATTGTTACTTTTCAGATCTCTGAAATGGCTACTCAGTTGTTAAGCACTAGTTGAGTAAAATAGATATTATATAGATACATAGCTTGATATAATCAATCTGTGATCTTCATCCTTGGAGCAGATGGTGAAAGCTTCTTGTTGCTAAGTATCTGCATGTGAAAACTGTAGAGTGAGTACACCCAGGATAGTGACATAACAGTTCTCCAGGTGAGAAAATTAAACTGCTGACTTGGGAAAACAAATTGGATTGGGAAATGTTAGATCTGTAGGGTTTCCTGAAGCAAAATGTGGAGAAGTAGCTTTTGTCACAGGAGAAGATAATGGTGCTGGAATTGGCTGAGGGAAGTTCAGCTTCTGCGAGAGTGACTCTGGGGTATTTTGTTACTGGGAAGATTTGATTCTGCATTTACTCAGCGAGGCTTCACTATTAACTTTAGAAGAGTTAATTCTCATCTACTGCCACATATGTGACAGTAGAAGCAAACATTTTTGCAACTTTTGAGACTAACAGGGTACTTCTGAACAGATTAATAGCTGTGAGCTAATAGTGAGGGGCTAAGACTTCTCTGGATGTCAGTGATGCTTCCCATTTGTCATCTGTATCTCATTACATGGGAAAGTTAATTATTGCCCCCAGTTTGCAGTTAAGAAAAAAGAGACAAAGAGATCCACGGACTATTAAAGGTGAAGTAGGAAATTGCTGAAAGAGCTTGAAATAAGAGCTTATTTCTCATGACTTCTGAATCCTCTGCATGTTCAAACACAATGTACTGTATACCCGGACATTGCTCTCTTCCCATTAAAGCTGGGTAACTACCCACTGCAAGCCTAATCCAGGTCTGATGTGAACTCACAGTGCTATTTCTGTTGAATTACCCAGAACAGAAATGTTAATGCCATCTGGAAGAAGACAGGTTGCACCTGATCAGAAAAGAAAAAGGTCTTTTGGGATAAAATTGTCCCTTCAAACTTCCCATGAACACATTTGAACTGGCAGGAAGATTTCGTACCCCTTCAGCACCTTTTGTTAGATAACTGTGATGCATTTGGGCTGACAGCAGGAGCTCTCCTGTTGGAGCTCTCCCACAGTCGCTGCTGTGTGTGACACACCTGGAAGCAAAGGAGCAGTCAGATGTGAAGCCTCTTTGATGCTGTTTTCCATCTGTTTTTCTGCAAGCATGCAACGTGCAACTCACCCTCATTCCTAGGGAAACAAAATTGTGTGACGCCTCTATGTGTGTATGTCCTTCCCATGAACATCTCTCAGTCCACCATAGCTTTGACCATATTTTATACCAGGGTATATGTCTCAGAACAAAATGTTGTTCCTGTATATCCCATGTAAATAATTTACCAAGGAAAGGAGAGAATTGGTTCTGATTGTGCACAAGATCTGTCCTCATGACTTCTGATCCTGATGGCTGGGTTGTACAGCTGGACCTGGCAGACAGCAAGCATGTGGATGACAAAATACTCTTCAGAAAAAGTGTACTATCAACTGTTTAAGGTTTTATCTACATAAGCTAACCAGGGAACAAAAATAGTCGGGGATTCATTCGAGGAACCTCATTATTTACACTGCAAATGAAGCCTGTTGAGGAAGAAGTAGGACAGTGAATGCAATGAGCAGAGGGTGTTGGCTCCACATTTGTTTCTCATTAAAAAATTATCTGGCTTCCCACAGATCTTAGGTTTTTTTTTTACCTGTGATGTATCCCCAGGGTTTTACATAGGAATGTGCTAAAGTGCCCAATTGTACTTCATTGGAAGTCAAGCTAGTTAGCTTATTTACTCAGGAAAAAAAGTGATGATGGACCTCTTCACCGACAAAATCAGTAGTTAAATATATGTTTCTTCTCCAAACATAAAGCACTGAATTCTTTTTATATAGAACAAAGACATTGAAGCTGTATTTCAAGCGGAAAAAAAACCCGAAGACTGAAAGAAAGATTTTAGGGTACCTCCTTCACACAGCACATACGCTCTTATTCTAGTTTTTCTCAGGAATAACTTGATACTGGAGACAACAGTTCTTCTTTCTTCCCACTCCTAAGCAGAAATGGATAGACTACTATCACGCTGACATGGCCCACATTCCAAGTACTGAATTACCCCATGCCTCAGCAGCAGCACATATAGTAGAAGTTGTCCAACATGTGCACAAAGGAGAAAGAGCAGCAGCTCAGAAGTGACACCAATGCTCCTTTTAAGCTCAAGCTCTGCATCCTCACCGCAGCTTTAAGAATACAGCTTTCCTTCTGGGTATATGGTGACAGTCCTGAAGTTCAATTCAATATACAGTATAAAAGGCTTAGAGCTCCAAATTCTACTGGATGCTACTCTATTCAAGGGAGAAAGAGATGGAGGAAGAAAGTAAGGAAGGAAGCAAAGGAGAAAGGAGAGGAGGGAAAGAGGAAGGGAGGGAGGGAGGGGCCTGCTATTTAGGTTACAAAAGCTAGTGCTGGAAGAGGAAATGATTTAATTGCTTATGCTGCTGTAATTCTTTCCCTTCAGTGCATGCATAGGGCAGTGTTGACATTAATGTCAGAACCATAACTACATTAAGTAGCTCCCATGCTCACTGACAGAACAGTGGACAGTAATGGATGGAAAACAGAACAAGACTGAGACAGCACAGATCTATTATTTCCTACCCTTGACGTGCTGGAATTTGCAATACAAATATTGTTATTTTTAAAAAAGCTTGGGTTTTACTGAGTCAGGGCAAGTTATCCAACTGTTAGGATCAGAAAAAGACAGAAGCCTCTGAGGAGCTGTGCTAGGAAAATTCACAGCCAAAGAAGTGACAGTTGGAGGTGGATCTGCTCACAGTTTCTAGAAGATTGATGTGTTTGGAGAATAGGACGTGATGTTTGTGGCAGAAGAGAAGCAAGCTTTTATCCCATAGCAGGTAGCATGGTGTAGAAGTAGGATCTGAGCATCAATTCTGCTTTGCCATAAGCCAAATGTGCCAGCTGCCAGGCTATCATGAGGAACATTCTTTCCTCTTTCTACCTGGTTCCACAGGTTTTAGTTGCTGTCTGGCTTCCAAAGGTCAGCCAAGGGCGTGTTCACACAGACTGTCCTCACCAAGTGGTTACAGAATCACAGAATCACAGAATCACCCGGGTTGGAAGGGACCTCAAGGATCATGTAGTTCCAACCCCCCTGCCTAGCAGGGCCACCAAACACACACATTCAGATCAGGTTGCCCAGTACCCCGTCCAACCTGGCCTTAAACACATCCAAGGACGGGGCATCCACAACCTCCCTGGGCAGCCCGTTCCAGGGCCTAACCACTCTCCTTGTATAGAACTTCCCCCTAACATCCAACCTAAATCTTCCCTCCTTCAACTTGGATCCATTTCCCCTAGTCCTGCTGTTGTCAGCCCTTTTGAAGAGTTTACTCCCCTCGTGGGTGTAGGTTCCCTTCAGGTATTGATAGGCTGCAATGAGGTCACCCCGCAGCCTTCTCTTCTCCAGGCTGAACAAGCCCAACTCCCTCAGCCTGTCCTCATAGGGGAGGTGCTCCAGCCCCCTGATCATCTTAGTCGCCCTCCTCTGGACCCTTTCCAAAATCTCAATGTCTTTCTTGTACTGAGGGCTCCACACCTGGACACAGTACTCCAGATGGGGCCTCACAAGAGCCGAGTAGAGAGGGACGATCACCTCCCTGTCCCTGCTGACCACCCCTCTCCTGATGGAGCCCAGGATCCCATTTGCCTTTCGAGCTGCCAGAGCGCACTGCTGGCTCATGTTCAGTCTCTCGTCCATCAGGACCCCCAGGTCCTTCTCTGCCGAGCTGCTCTCAAGGACCACTCCTCCCAGCCTGTACGGGTGCCTGGGTTCTTCCGGCCCAAATGCAAAACCTTGCACTTTGCCGTGTTGAACCTCATTAGGTTCACCCGAGCCCAGCCCTCCAGCCTGTCGAGGTCCCTCTGGTTGTTGAGGACCCTCTGGTTGTTGAAATGCACTTCTGATTGGGGTTCAGTATGTGCATTGTGCAGGTGTTCCAAAATCCCTGTATTTTGAAGGGTGACTGTGAACACTGCAGAGGCTCTGGCATTGGTCTTTCAGGCACCCATCCTCCAAGGAGGCTTTGTGGTCTGGGTGCCAGATGAAGGAAGGAGCACGACTTTCCTCCTACTTCCATGTTAGTGAAAGAGGGAAACCACGACCTTGAGCAGATTGAATTGCTGCTGGGGTGTGTAGTCACTGCAGTATGCTGCCAGAGAAGAGGGGGAAGTGTTTCAATTTGATTACTCTCTAGTGACTGCATGGAGCATCTGAGCAATATGTCACATGGATTGGATTGCTTCCCGGAACCAAGTGCTTCAAATTACGATGAAATGTCATCCATATTCCACCTCTTGTTTTTTGTTTTGTTTTGTTTTGTTTTCCCTTCAGAACCTTTCTTACATGGTTTGCCTAAAAGAAGACAGCTTCCTTTTTTTTGTATTTAGAAGACATATGGTCTTTATAGTGAGTAGGAAAAGAAACTTAGTTAAAACAGCGTATTTTTGTTCATCATATAATTCCTGAGATTTTATCTGATAGACATAGAATCATAGCCTTTCCAGGGTTGAGAAAGACCTCCAAGATCATCTAGTCCAACCATTTACCTACCAGCAATATTTCCCACTAAACCATGTCCCTTAGTACAGCATCTAAATGTTTCTTGAATACTTCCACGATGCCATGACTCCACAACCTCCCTGAGCAGCCCATTCCAGCACTTAACCACTCTTCCAGAGAATAAATTCTTCCTAATATCCAACATGAACCTCCCCTGATGCAACATGAGCTCATTTCCTCTCATCCTATGGCTTTTACCTGGGAGAAGAGGCCAACCCCCAACTTGCCACAACCTCCTTCCAGGCAGTTGTAGAGAGTGATAATGTGTTCGTTAAGGATAATAATGTTGTCCCATCAGGCAATAATGCATCCAAGAAACTCTAGGGACAAAGGCAGTCCTGTGGAACTCAAACTCGTTCTGGAATTAGGGCCAGCATTTAGGAAACCACCAATTTCACAGAAAGAGAATAAACAAATCTTGAAAATAGAAGTCCTTTTGGGTGAGGAGTGTCTTATCAATGCAGAGAAATATCTGAAGGAAAGGTGTAACAGAGACATAATAATAAGAAATAAGACATATTAATGTCTAATAATCACATAACATTATGACATGGTATTTGGACTCAGTGGTAGGACCTCTTTGTAGCTCCCTACCTTTGGAATCCTAATTCTAATAACAAAAAAATATAATGGGGGGGGGGGGGGGAGAAGGGGGGGGCAAGACAAAGCTGGATTCTTGTCAGTAGTACCCAATGAAAGGACAAGAGGAAATAAGCACAAATTAGAATACAAGAAAATCTGCTTAAATGTAAGAAAAAAACTAATTTAAAATAGTAAAAATTAATTAATTCTTTATTATGAAAGTGGCCAAGCCCTGGCACAGGGATGCCCAGAGATGTCGTGGGGTCTCTCTTCCTAGAGATATTCAAAACCCAGCTAGGCATAGTCCTGAGCATTTTTCTTTCCTCTTTTCATGGGGTTGAACTGGATCCAGAGGTGCCATCCAACCTCAATCACTGTGTGATTCCACCATTCCATGAGATTTGGTTCCATGATGCGTCAAATGCAGCAGCACTGACAGCACTATTTCCAGTAACAGTCAAATCATCACCCTCAGCATCTACAAACCACAGGTTGAAAGCTGAAAGGCAACAGTGCTCGCTGGAAACTGTATTATTGATGTGATACAGTTCCATAATTAAATAACTTAGGAAGAATCATGGAAAGGACAGGCCAAAGACATCTTCTCTCAGTGTAGTGTAGGATTTGGTTGCACGTAAATACAGCAGATCTATGTACTGATCAAAGTGTGCTGTGCAACAGAAGTAGAAATCTGTGCCTTCATCAATGTCTTCAATATTTGTACCCACAACCATCTTCCTTTAACAACTTTTCATGAAGCGCAAACAGTGAGAACAGTAGATTTGTATTTTATTTTTATTTTTTTTTTTTTTTAAGGATTCTACTAGGAAATATCGTGCTTGAAATACTACATTTGTATTGTCCAAATCACTCAATGGAAATTCTGCAGTGTTTCAGTATCTGCAGTTTGTTGGTTTGAAACACCATTAGTTCAGGAACCGAGAACCTCTGGGACTGTTTTTAACGATGTACTTAACTGAACGTCCTTTTAATGAAGCCTGAATATATAAACACAATCTGTGCATCCCCTTGTTTCTCACACTGTGCATTCTCACTGGTTTTCGATCAGGTTTAAATTCCTTCCTGTACATCGTTTCACCCTCGCATCACTCTTCAGGTACCAGAGCACTGTATGAAATCTGATTCTGTTGGATTCAATCACTGACTGGGCATGTATGTGCTGGATGGACAGGTGGGGCAACTGCAGAGGTTGGGAGCATGCATCAGCCATCACGGCAGGGAGTCAAGAAGAGGCAGGGGAGTGCAGGTTTTTGCTGTCACTTTTTACACTTTAAAAATACATGTATTTGAACGAAAACACCTCTAAGTTTTACATTTGGAGTCTTAGTTTTTGCATTATGTAGTTAGTATTTGAAGTTTCAAAGGCCCCCTTGCTGTCCCTAGGTTGTTACACATCAGCATTAGTAGTAACATATTTATTTATGATAGAAAACCTTCCTCTGACAGCAAACAGCTTGATGGTAACATCGTGGCAGTCTGTTTGGATGCTTCAGCCTTTCCGTTACTCTTGGTTGTTAATTCAGCCTAATTGTCAGATATTAAACATAATGTTGAAACAGATTATGGAGACAAAGCCTATTAAAATATTCAGTGTTTGATCTTAAAGAAAATAAACTCCAGCTGTCAGTGTTTTTGGGTGGGAGCCTGTACTTTCCAAATGAAGTGATACTTGTATCATTAGCATTTATGGACAACAGGTGTGCATTTCGTGTTGGAAAGGCCAACCTCTGTTCTTCAGAGAAATAAATGGCTATGGCACAGGAACAGCCCTGTGCAATCAGAGTCAGTGGAGGAAGAGGAGGCTGTGGTTAAGGCTCCGGGGTCTGGAAAACCAGAGATCCGTTTTCTACTCCACCACAGATTTCCTGTGCAAACTCCAAAGAGTCCATCACAGCTGATCCAGGAAAGCAATCAGATGCCTAATGTGACACCAGGGTGGAATTTGGCTGCCCACATCAACTGGCAACAAACCTGTCTTGTCCCGCAGCACCTACCTCTTCTTGGACTCTTCTTGTGTTTTTACCTGAGATGTTTCTTTAGTGCCCAATAACTTAGAATCATAGAATCATAGAATCACCAAGGTTGGAAAAGACCTAAAAGATCATCCAGTCCAACCGTTCACCTATTCCCAATAGCTCCCACTAAACCATGTCCCTCAACACAACATCCAGTCTTTCCTTGAACACCCCTAGGGTCGGTGACTCCACCACCTCCCTGGGCAGTCCGTTCCAGTGCCTGACCACCCTTTCTGAAAAGTAATACTTCCTCACGTCCAGCCTGAATCTCCCCTGCCGTAGCTTGAAGCCATTCCCCCTGGTCCTATCACTAATGACACGAGAGAAGAGGCCGACCCCCAGCTCACTACAACCTCCCTTCAGGAAGTTATAGAGAGCAATGAGGTCTCCCCTGAGCCTCCTCTTCTCCAGGCTGAACATTCCCAGCTCCTTCAGCCTCTCCTCATATGGCCTGTGTTCCAGACCCCTCACCAGCTTTGTTGCCCTCCTTTGAACACGTTCCAGGGCCTCAATATCTTCCTTGCAGTGAGGGGCCCAAAACTGGACACAGTACTCGAGGTGCAGCCTCACTAGCTTTCTTCTTTCCCCAGCTCCCCTTAGCTAGTCTGTGTTGATGATTTTGCTGCTATTTTAGGTCCACCTTCGGGTTTATGAACTGAGTATCCCCACACCTTGGAGGGACCAGCATAGTGGGAGAATGTGCCCAACACTGCTGCCTGCTTGTATTCAGCAGACATGTACTGTAAAATACATCCCGATACAGGATGGAGCTGGTGCTAGCCATGCTTCCTCTTCATGCAATATCTTTGTCTGCAGTTAATCTTTATTCCACCAGGTAGTAGACTACAAACACAAAGGCCCTATGGCACAAATTTCTGTTTACATTATTTGGTGGCAATAAAAGTTCTGCTTGTTTAAAGTCTTTAGGACAAGATATTTTTTTTATCATGCAGCGTACAGTACATCTCACACAGACATCACACAGCCCACTTTCAGGCTCTTCTGGTGGGTTTGTTATTGTCAGAGAGACAAGTAGAGCTGTTTTTTTTCTTTCCAGGTAGTAAGCCTGATATGGGATATACGAGAGGTGCTACATGCAGTAGTAACTCCAGGGCTGTGCAGCCACTGTGCATAGAGACTTGCTCATGTCTTCTCCAGGGGCAGCAGTTTTTCACAAATCCCCCCAGAGCATCCCAATGAGAATCCTAATGGTACATCAAACGCTCAGCAAATGGCTGAAACCTTTCCAGCAGGACTCTAAGGAACAGCCTTGTCAGACAACCTCAGCGGTTACAGAGAGATAAAGCCTGGGGGAGAAAGTGCTGTTTCAAATGCATACACATCCATTTATTTTCTAATTTGCTAAGTTTAAGATTACGCAGATATACAGAAGTGGTTTAGCCTGGAGTCAAGGCAGCTGCGGAGGGTGTGCAGGCATAAAAGGGTGTGTAGTTTTGGCTTCTTGGTTTGGAAAAATGATTTTTTTTTTTAATTGCTGCTGTTTGTTTGATTGTTGTCAGTGGTGGTGGTGGGTTTTTGTTGTTTTTTTTTTCCCCTGAAACAAGTGTGTCAGGAAGAGCAGGGAGTAAGTAGACTGCCACACAACTTCTTTTGAGCAGCCATTGAGAAATGTGTGCTTTCCCCTGGCTGCCCTCACTGAACGTTTGGCCACAGGCGACAGGCACAGATGGAGAACTTCATGCCGTCACCCACCATAGCGATAAAGCCTTCACAGTCAAATGGCCGTCAGAGCTGAGGAGCTGGAAGATTTCTCTTTTGGAACAAGACTAATGAGCGTCATCTTTACTAACAGAATTTATTTATTTGTATGTTTTAATAACTGCAAATACCCATGCACATTTAAACCCTGAAGAATAAGATCCACGTCTTTGCACATGGCCTTAAGTTCACCTAAATAACAAATAATTCAGGAGCAGACTGGGAGTTATAGCCCATTACATGGAAATAAGTACCCAATTAAATTCTCATTCTGAATGCTTGCATATAGTGACCAAGTATTCAGGTTTCATGACAAACTCCAGATTCTGTAGAAGTACCTTCTGCATCCTGACTTCAGCAGAGCTGGAAGGCTGTGAACTCCACCCATGGTGACCTACATTTTGGCTTGTTAGTCAGTCTCCACGCAAGAACTGCTCACCACAAGATGCCACTAGCAAATTACTGAGCTAGCATCCAGCTCTCCTAACCACACACAAAACAGTTCAGTTTGGGAGACTCTTGCCAAAATAAGCACATCCTCACCCACTTTGGACTGTTTGTCTGAAAGCAGAAAAAGTTAAATATTTCTCTGGAAGATGTTTTTTTTTTTTTCTTGCTGGAAGGTAAAAGGTCCTTGTTTCCATGTCGATGTACTTCCAAACTATGTAAATCCTCTTCATGTAGAAATCCCTGTTCTGAAGTACATATTGAAAAGCTTGGCCTTTGGATTTGTTTTTTGGCTTGTCCACAACTAGGTGGAGTGAAGACAGGACTTGTAGAAAACCAAGTTCGGCAAGTCTGATCTGAAGCAAAGAATCAGCCCAGGGCACTCCCTGCTTTGGACTTTGGCATACCCTTCTTACCCCTGCAATTGGCTTTACTCCCTCTTTATGTTTTTGTCTATCTGTGGTGGACTGACCTTGGCTGATGCCCACCCAGCCACTCTCTCCTTTTTCTCAACAGAACAGGGGGAGAAAATACGATGAAAAAAGCTCACGGGTCAAAGTGAGGACAGGGAGATAGCACGTCCATTACTGCCACAGGCAGAACACTCAACATTGAGATGATTAATATAATTTATTGCCAATTAAAAATAGACTAGGAAGAAGAAAAACAACAACTGAACTAAAACCACTTTCCCTCCCATCTCTTTTCTTCTCAGATTGTGCTTTACCCTGACTCTTCAATCTTCCTCCCAGTGAGCAGCACAGGGGAACGGGAATGGAGGCTGCAGTCAGTCTGCAACATTTCATCTCTGCTGCTTATCCATGGTCACTCTGTGCTCCACATGGGGTCCCTCTCACAGACGCCATCTTTCCCCAGCTGATCCCATGTGGCCTTCCCCCAGGCTGCAGCTCTTCTAGCACTTCTCCAACACGGCTCTGTACCACAGGGCCCACTCTCCAGGAGCACAGTGCTCCACACGTTCCCCATGGCTGCAGCTCCCCCAGTCCTCCTGCCCCACCATGGGCTGCTCTCCATGGGCTGCAGCTCCAGCAGGGAGCTGCTCCTGCAGAGGCATCTATGGGCTGTGGCTCCTTCAGACTTCATCCACTGCTGCCACGTAGGCCCCCCTCTACAGATTGTAGCACCAGCCTGAAGCCTGGAGGGACCTGTTTCAGTCTGATGTGGAAAAAACTCCTCATCTCTTCTTGCAGACATCACTGTAGCAGTCCACATAAACCCAACATACTACCCATTTGGAGGCAACTGATTTCAGAGTAATAGTGACCAAAGAAGTCAGAGCTACCTCATTGTCCGTCTGCAGGGGCTGATGTCATTTATCGGCCTGCTAAATTCTGCACATCTTCAAATGTGACATCTTATGATCATTTTTGAATGACTTAATGTGCAGATTTGCAAATAATTTATGTGAACATATGTCTCTCACAGTAAATATCTCTTTTCAGAGCTGTGGTGGACAACTGGCTGCTCGTAGTTGTGAAGTTTGGGCAAGCAGAGTGCACATGGGTTTCAGCTGGGCATTCTGTGTGAAAGGTGGATTTATGGGGCTGCATGAATAAGTGCAACATCTGGACTTACCATATATGTTTTCTGTTTGCTGCCTAAGGGCTGAGTGAGGACGGCTGGGATTTTGGGTAGTGTCTAGTATGCTTCCTGACCTGAATTAGAACTCAAATTGAGCCACAGTGAGGAAACTTAAGGTATTTCCTTCATCAAAGAAATAAGATGATTTTGAAGGTGATGCTGAGGGAAGCCAGAGCTTCACTTTAGCTTTCTCCTCTCCTCTCCTCTCCTCTCCTCTCCTCTCCTCTCCTCTCCTCTCCTCTCCTCTCCTCTCCTCTCCTCTCCTCTCCTCTCCTCTCCTCTCCTCTCCTCTCCTCTCCTCTCCTCTCCTCTCCTCTCCTCTCCTCTCCTCTCCTCTCCTCTCCTCTCCTCTCCTCTCCTCTCCTCTCCTCTCCTCTCCTCTCCTCTCCTCTCCTCTCCTCTCCTCTCCTCTCCTCTCCTCTCCT
>NW_024885095.1:0-46280 GCF_019232065.1 Centrocercus urophasianus | reverse complement strand
ATCCCATCCATCCCATTCCATCTCACTCCATCCCATTTCACTGCATCCCATCCCATCCCTTCCCATCCATCCCATTCCATCTCACTGTATCCCACCCCATCCCAAAGCAGCATGGGGCCCAGCTCACCTCCAGGAAAGAACCAGTCAGCATGCTGGATGAGTGGCTCAATGATGCCCACAATCTGCAGGGAGACGGTCGTCATCATCTCCGTGATATTCCTGCAACACAGCAGGCAGCAAGCAGCTCGATGGCTTGCCATCTCACCATGCCCCAACCCCGCTCCCTGCTGAGATCTGCAGCCCCCCATCCCTTGGCTCTACCACCTTCTGCTCTGCAGCACCTCCTGGAGTGCAGGAGCTGCTCCCACATTGTAGGAACAAACCTTCTGGCCCCACACCCACGGCCCAGAGCTATGGCTTTACCCCCATCACCCCTTTGCACCCTTGTATCACGCAAGCCCATGGCCATACGCTACCCTTCTGCCTGTGGCCACAGAAGGTTGGGACCCAGCACGATGGCCACGTTGCTCGGCGTCATTTTGTTCATGTCCTGGTACTCAGTCAACTTGGCCAGGAATTTGATCAGGTACCTGGAGGGGTGAGCGCAGGCACGGTGAGGTGGGACGTGCCCTCTGCAGCCCCAGCACAGCCCCTCACCACCCCACGCTCACCTGATGTTGTTGTAGTTGGCCTTGGGCAGCTTCTCGCAAGCATTCCATAAGGCCTGCAGCCTCTTCTCCTGCTCTGGGATGCTATGAGAGGGGAAGAGCTGTGTGTCCCCAAGTCCGTGAAACACCAACCCACTATGTTTCGTGTCAGGGCACTCATTCCTTTACCCAGCCACTGTATAGATGAGCATCTACATATACATCTACACCAAGGCCATCCTTGCTGCTTAGGCATGGCATGCCCAAGGAACATCACTAAGAGCCCCTGGACACTAACATTGGCCACTGGGTCAGAAATAAGTCAAGGAAAGTGCCCAGATGGATGCACAGGAGTGCCAGCAGACTCTGCACATGGGCTAAAAGCCCTTGTGCTCAGCACCCTCACCCCAGGGGGAACTGCCATGGGTCAAAAATCTGCTTGTTTGGACCCTCCTGAAATTCAGTCCCAAGACCACTTCCCGTTCTGGACTCACTTGGAGGCCTGGATCCACTCCTCGTACAGCTCGAATGTCATCAGTGGCTCTGGCAGCTCGCGCAGGTAGGACTTGAGTGCTCCTGCAGCACATTAGGTTTCATGGAGGCTCCTTGAAATCCAGCACCCTCTGAATTTTCACCCCACCTCTCCCCTCGTAGCTTCCCCCTCTCACTTGTACCTCCCCCAGCCCCTGTCTCCTTTTTGCCAGGCACATGCCCAGCACTGCCTTGTGCTGTGGGCACCCTAGAGCTGTGGGCATGCCCTCCAGCTCAGCACAGCCCCATGAAGGCCCTCGGTGCCTTCCCTGATAGGAACCAGAGCCCACATTTTGCAGCGCAGCAGGGAAGGGAAAAGCTCATTTGCATTTAAACCAAACTACGGGGTAACATAGCACAGCAGGATGGGCTCTGCATGGAGGGAGCATCCCGCACCACCACAGAAGCAGCAGAGATAAGACTGTAAACTCCATGCATGTCCATCCTGCAGAGCATCTCCTGCTCGGCACAGCCACATGGGGAGGGAAACTGGGGTCACTTGAGGCACATGCACCCAGTGAGATTTGGGCTTGAAAGCAGTCCCTGGGTGCAGAGCAGCACCCTTTGGGAACTGAGGCACCCCCCAGCCAACAGCCCCCACAATCCTCACCTGCAATGGCATGCGGGTCAGCTGAGTACTCCTGCACGTCCACCACGCAGCAGTCCAGGGCAGCCTTCAGCTTCTTCAGCTTGGAGGCAGAGGGAGCCACACGGAACAGGCCCTTGGCACAGCACACGGGACAGCGTCGGTGCCGGGGGAAAACCCCCAGATCTCCCCTGGCCACTCATCCCCCTGCACGGGATGCAGCCAGGCCGTCCCCACGGCACCCACCTCCTCCTGCATGCCACACTCCAGCAGCATGGTGACACAGGCCTCCACTGGGAAGGCGATCTCGCGCCCGCTGACAGCCAGGTGCTCCTCCAGTGGCTTCCCAAAGGATGGCTTCTCCATCCACGCTTCTGTGAGGGCACAGGGCTGACAGGTCGCACCCTGCGTCCTCCTCACCCTCGCCCTGGGCTTCAGCTCAGGTGTTCAGCAAGTACTGAAGTGTTGTTGCAACACCACAACCCTGAGCTTTCAGCCCAGCCAATTCAAAAGTGTCTTGTAAAGGTGAAATCCATGCAAAATGCAATCACATTTCCTGATCCTAATGCATAGGATCGAGAGGGAAGAACACAAAGGTCACTCCCTACCCAGACCTGGGTGGCTGCAGGGGCGACAGTGAGGTGACCCCATGGGATGGGGACATTCCCCCAGCTCAGGGACAAGGGGGATCACAGCTGCATCATGCCACACTGCGGGCTGATGCCTCAGCCTCCTTGCAAAGCCACCCTGCAAGGCGAGGTGATGGGCTCTGCACCCCCAGCTCACCACTTGCCTTGAGCCCTGCATGCACTCACCCTGCTGGGCCTTGATCTGAGGCAGCACGCTCTGCAAAAGTGCCAGTGACTTCCTGTGGTACTCAGCTTGCACCTCGATCAGCTGCGGAGAGATGGCACAGACTGCACCCAATGTCACCGCCACGGCAAGGGCACGGGGTAGGGCAGCTGCAGAGCACAGCGGGATGGGGGGACCAGCGCAGTGCTCACCGTTTGGAAGTAGTTTGCATAGTCTATTTCTTTGGCCACGAAACTGTACATGTCAGCCGAGAGCTGGTCCTGTGGGAGCACGGAGGCAGGAGCTCACACCAAGCACCATGATGGCCATCGCTGCCCGTGGGTGACAACGTGAGCACTGACCCCAGGCTCCCTCCCTGCATCCGCAGCGCAGAGGTGTGCCCAGATACCACACAACCAGCAGCATCACTTGACTATGCCTTGTGCTGCACTTCATCCTCCTATACTTTGGTGTTTGCAAAGACCCCTGCCCTTGTGCCTTCTCAATACACTGTGCAGCTCCTTCATTGAACCACAGAACATCCTGAGTTGGAAGGGACCCACAAGGATCAAGCCCAGCTCCTGGCTCCACGCAGGAACACAATCAGCATGGGGATGGAGCAGATTTCTGAGGCCACTACAGTACTGGCCGTGTTCTGTTAGGGGCAACCTATCCCCACAGAGCTCAGTGTAAGCAGTGAGGAGCTCCCTGGCCCCTGGGGACGCTTTCAGACTGCTGAAGTCCATGGGATGCAGGTGACAGAGGAACCACAGCTGGCAAGCATCACCCAGATCTGGGATGGCACCTACTTTTGAGGGTGGCACAAACACCCTACAGTGTCCAGTGAGCGCAGGAAGAGGGTCAGGGCTGTGACAGGGCTGCTCTGGACAGGGGACCAGCAAGGGGAGGGGTTTCTGGTGGTCAATGGGTTCAGCAGAGGCAGTGGGGTGATTCACTGCAGGCTTCCCACTGGGCTGCAAGAGGATGCTGCAGCCCTGGCTGCGTGTGGAGCAGGTTTCCCCAAAGCACAGTGCCCCAACACTGCACCCTTCCCCCCACACTTCTGTCACAACCCAGGCTGACCCCATCCCAAGCCCTGGCCAGCAGTACCCTGCAAATCTCCACTCTGTTCGCTGCCTCCTCCATCTCCTCCCTGAGAGCATCGGCTTTGGCACCCGACGGCTGCAGGTTGCTCGACAGCCCCGAGGACTTTGCAGACTGCTGCCACCTGTAGACACAGGGCCGTGTCAGTGGGACACAGGGGACACACAGAGCTTGAGGGCAGCCTCAGGACCCTCTGCCAGACCACAGTGGTCCCCAGGGCTGAGCACCATGGTGAGGGTCTCAGCCTGTGCTGAATGCATGCGCTAATCCCAGACACAAATATCTCCAGCTTCAATTCAGCAATCATTTCCAGAAGGAGCCTCAGGCAGGTGGGATGAGAAAGGGAAGTAATGGGGCAGCAAAGGGGCATTGATGCCCCTGCCCTGCAGACACCCCTGCACTTGTCTCCTTGTGCAGGAATGGGCAAACTCAGCAGTTTTCCAGGTATTTGCAAACTGCCTCAGGAACAGCCCCATCTGCAGCCCCCAGGCCCCACCACAGCATCACCCAGAACATGGGGTGACACCAGAGGACATCCCACAGCCCCAGCAGAGCTCTGCCACTCCAGCACTGCTCTACAGCAGTAGACGCAACCAACTCTGTGCCTCCATGCAACAATTCAGCCAGACAGAGAGAAGAGGTAAAAATAAAGACTTGGGCCAGAAAAAACATCTCCTCTGCAGCGTGCATGGAAGGAGAAGAGCAGAAATATTGGCTCATTGCAGAGCCTGACTTCAAGGCACACAGAGGCACAGCTGTGATCTCCCAAGGCTGCTGGCCCTTGGCCAGGGCAGCACTGGAGAAGCCCCACACAAGGAGTGATGCTGGCCCTGCAGCCAGCTCAGCCACGGTTCCCACCTCGTCCTCGAGGAGTCCATGTCCAGCACCAGCTTCGCTAAGTGCTTCCTCTGCTTCTGGATATTTGGGATTTCCACCTGCAGCAACACACGGGTGGAGGAGGAGAAAAAAAAACATGGAATCACTGCAGCATTAGAAAGGCAGTGCAAACAACCCCTCCTCTGTGGTGTACAAAGCCCCTCGATCCTAACACACGTGCAAAATCCCCATCCCTAAAAGAAGCATCCTTTGGTCAGTGGGGCCTCCTGTGCCAGGAAGGCCGGCTGACGGCAGAAAAAGGCTGCCAGCATGTGCCAGCACAGCAGCAAGTCTTGTCATGCACCAACAGTGAGTGCCAAGGGCTTTGCAATGCCCGAAAGCCCCAGAGCTCAGCCTGGCCCTGCTCGCCTCTCCTGGTGTCAGCTCCATAAAGTTGAGGGAAGATGAAATCAGAATGGAGCCCATGGCATTTCACAAGACATAAAAGAGGGGGGGGGGGGGGGGAAAGAGCATTTGCAAAAATAAAAAGGAAAAAAACCCAGAGAGTTGGCATCAGGAGGAAAAAAAATCTCCAAACAACAACCATGCTTGGAAACGCGTTTCAGCAATACAAACGCACACGCCTCTGCCTTCAGGAAAGCAGAAAAGAGCAGCACAAGGACAGGAGAGCCCACAGCGGGGACAGCCAGCCATGCCCACCTCAGCCAGCACGAAGAGCGGCTCGATGACGTCCCTCTCCACCTGCAGCTCGAATTGGATGAGCTCCTGCGCCAGCTTGTCCTCCGCCTCCCCGCACAGCCGCAGCATCTTCCTGCAAGGCACGCACGGCTGGGGCAGGGGTGGGCTGGGGACAGCAGTGCCACGGGGACACGGCGACGCCAGCACCTCTTACCCCAGCAGGGAGTCATCGCCCAGCACGGCCGAGCCCTCCGTCAGGCACTGCGCCAGCGTCGTCAGCGGCAGCTTCTTCTGCAAAGGGAGCGCGGCGCCGTCAGACCCTGCGCACCGCAGGCAGCCCGCGCCTCGGGCACGGCACAGACACGTGCACCCGCCTGCAGAGCTCACCGAGCGCTTGTCGGCATCCACGCCCTGCTGGCCTTGCAGGCACGCCGTCAGCTTCTTGTGGGTGCTGTGGGACACCTGCTTCACCAGCTCCAGACGCTTCTCCACCTGTGGGCACAGAGGTGGCCGTCACCGCCCTGTCCCGTCCTGTGGGGCTCTTCCAACCAAAGGGAGTTTGGCTGAGGGCTTCTCTCCCAAGGAGGACTTCGCTTGATCCAAACTGGTGGACCTCCCCACACCTGGGGCGGAGAGCTGCCCGGTTTGCCACGGCCTTGGCTGAGCTGGGAAGTTGATCCCAAAGCTCAGTGAGATGAGTCACTGAGCATCAGCAAACACGATCTGCCCAAGAACAAAGCCGGGAGCATCGAGGTGGGGGGGTGGAGGGGGAACGAGCAGTGAAGCAGGAAGCACAACATCTGGAGGATCATCTGGGAGAACAACCAACCCACACAGTGCCACTGTCCCCCAGCATCTCTCTCCCCAGGCGTGACCCCCCCCCAAGGACAGCCACAGCCAAGAACTGCACCCAAAGCCGATACAGCCACGTCCCACACCCAGAGCCAGGCAGCAGCACTTCACCTGCAGGAGATCTTCGCTCAGCACCTCTGTCTTCTCAGCCCTGCAGGAAAAGGTTGAAAATTAGAGGTTGGTGATGGGACAGTGTGAAGTCCTGAGGGGAGGGGACTGTCCCCCTCTGCTCCAGATGGGGCAGTGTGCCCAGCCCCGGTGCAGTGCTGAGCTCCCCTGGGGATGGGGCTGTTTTTGCTGCAGAGAGGCAGATGTGCACAACTTACCCGCAGACCCAGCAGCCCCTGCATGCACTGATGCTGCACTGCTGGGTGATAAGGGAACAGTTACACCATGGCACGGTGTAACGCGTGTTCATAACCTGAGGGGCTTTTTACAGCATTGGTAAATCATTACTTCTTTAAAAACCAATCTGTGCCATGATGCGCTTGGACAGAGTGTGGAACTGAGCTAAAATGCAAAGGTCAGTTATGCTCTCCATGTTCAGCACTGGTTAACATGAGGCTGCAGCACAGCCACATCCTCTGACCTCCTTCCTAACAGCACCCAAACTGCCCCAGCTCTCCTTGCCTTCCAATATCTGAGACTGTTTTCTCAGCAGTGAGAGACCGAGCTGCAGAGGTGAAGCACTGAAAAGGTGGAAACAGAGAGCAAGAATGAGGAAAGGAAGAATGTGAAAGTAGAAGTGAATCATAGAATGATAGAATCATAGAACGGCCTGGGTTGAAAAGGACCACAGTGCTCATCCAGTTCCAATCCCCTGCTGTGTGCAGGTCACCAACCAGCAGCCCAGGCTGCCCAGAGCCACATCCAGCCTGGCCTTGAATGCCTGCAGGGATGGGGCATCCACAGCCTCCTTGGGCAACCTGTGCCAGTGCAGTGAAGAATAATGGAAAAAAAGCTGAAAGGCTGTGGCAGCAGCACAGCTCCCAGCAGGGCAGGGATGTCTGTGAGGTCGTTGGTGAGCACGCTGAGTTCAAAGCCTTTCTGGAAATGTGAATTAACGGTGCTAAATCTGGCTTGCATACGAAACTTGTCACAGTGTCCAATTTAAGGCAGTTTATTTGAAAGAGGCACAGAGAGCCCATCTGGTTCCATTAAAAAATTGGATTTAGATGCACGCACTGCGATCTCCTGTATTTGGAAAGCAATGGATCAGCTCTTCAGCTGCTGGGGGTACGGCCCCAGGGGTCCGGATGCTCCTCTGGGACTCCCAAACCCTTTCAGGGAGCTGTCACTCTGCCTTCCAGAGTGAAATCCCTTCGGTCATCCATGCCTTGCATTATTTAAGCACCTTCAAGGCACTGTGCAAACACCTGTGCCCAGGTGTGGAGATGGATGAAGGCAGCCGTGTAGAAAAGCAAAGATTTTTATGCCCAGCCATAAGGGCAGGTGAGAAATGAGCCACTGGGGAAGGCGGTCGCTTTGGATCCCTTGCATTTAAAAAACAAAACAAAACAAAAGCAAGAGCTGCTCAGATTTTACTCATCTCCTGCAGATCACCTTCAGTTCTTTTGGGCAGAGATGGAAATTGTACAAAATTATCCCGAATATGAGAGAAAGCAGCAAAAACCCAAAGGCAACAGAGGGCAAACCCACACACAGCACCCACACGGTGCTCCCCACCCCAGGCACCAGGAGCAGAACACATTCAGCATCATGTACCTGCTGTACAGAAGCAGATAGAGCAGACATGGTGCTCTATTCTACTTCCATGGAGAGGAAGGAGAGAGCAGAGAGACATGAGAGCATCGTGCACATTCACCCATTCACAGCTCTGGGAGCAAAGCATGGCTGCCACCTCCTCCATGCCCACTTCAGCCCCAGGTGCACTGAGCAATTTGCTCCTCACTCACGTCCATACAAACAGCCATCACCATTCAGAAAATGCTCCAAAAAAAGCAACACTTTTTATGTGCTTTCTCCTTTTCTGGACAACCAAACAGTGGGTTTGCACTTTGCCTGGGGCTGTCCAGCTCCAGCAGATCTCTCCCAGCCGTCACAAAACGCCACGTGCTAGGCTGTAATGCATGTGCAGGAAGCAGAAAACAACACTGCACATGGGCTAACAAAATCTGGCCTTGTTCTGCTTTCAAGCACTTGCAGCACAAGAAAACCTCCATGCCCATAACACCGGGCCCAGCACCCACATCCTGCCTGACCACAGGGCTCTGCCTGGGTTGGGAGCCCACCAGCAAACAGCCTGGCTGTGCAGAAGGGGGAGAAAAGAAGGCTGAGAGTCCTTTTCCTCCTCCTCTGTCTGAAGGTTCCTGTTTCTGTTCCAGAACACTGAGAAAAACCCAGAATTGATTCATCTCATCCCTGTTTGCTCCCCCCGGCAGCGCTCCAGAATCTGGAGATGACACCCAGGGGTGTGAGAACCAAGCAGCATCTCCAAACGCACATCAGCCCGGAACGAGCCGTTCCAGATTGCTTTTTCACACGTAAAGACTATAAGGAAAAAAATAAATCACATCATCTTACTCCACTGACATCAGATTGTATTGCAGCTCTGAGCCGGAAAAATCCCATTCTACCCGTGATGTTTCCAGCACCTCAGCCTATAATGAACACGGATTTGGAAGGGCTGCTGTGCCTCCTTCCTGCTGCGTGCTGGCTTTACTGTCCCCCACGGGTGCCTCCAATAACGCTGCCCTACAAAAACTTGCTCACATCCAAAGGAACCCATTGGGAAAGCAGTCTGGCAGCAGCGTTGCTTCTTGCAGATGAACCCCGTGCCCCAGGAATGCCCCCAGCCCCCCCAGAGCCCAGACTATGCACTGTGCTGGGCAGGGGGGATTAGCAGCTCCGTGCTCTCCCATCTTTCCGCCAGGCACAGAGCACGCTCCTCCCCTTCCCCTCCACACTCCCACCCCAGAGCTGTTTTTCTCAGCACAAATCCAGGCAATTCTCAGCCTCGGTCACCATGCAGACTCTTGGGTCGCTGCGAGCATCTGGGAGAAAGGGGACAATTAGTACATGGAGTTGGAAGCAAACGAGCGGGGGATGCAGCTACAATTTGCTTGGCGTTGGCTTCTGTGAAAACTAATTGTTGCCACCGGAAATCAACACCTATCGAGCAAATTAATTTGATTTAGTGATAAACATGCCATAATCTTCCAAGACAAAATTGTGCACTGAGCCAGGAGCTGCAGCGAGCTGTCTGATTCCCCTGAGCATCTCATCCCAGCGCCAGCAGGCAGAATCCAGGCTTCCACATCACAACATGCTCCCAAACCGGGGTGAGATGTCTTCCCCGGGGCTGAGCCCTGCTGCTGTGGCACTGGGAGGGGTGGAGGAGCGCTCCAGATCCTGCCACGATGCCTCCATGTATGGGCATCACTATACAGCTATGCTTCACCACAGAGTGAGCTCTGGGGATGAACCAACCAACCAACACAAGAAGCACAGCCTCGTATTTTGGCCATTTCAAACCCCATTCAGCATTTTGCTGCAATATTCTCCCTAAATGGGAAAACCATCCCCCAGAGTCCGTGCAGCTGGGATACGGGTCTGTCAGCTGCGGGGGCTGCATTGCATCCCACGGACAGCCTGCAGTGCCAAGGACAGGTTCCCAAGGACAGGAAGGAGGGCAGGGTTGAGCAGCTCCACACCTGCCTCCAGCAGCTCCACCTGCAGCCCTGGGTGCCGGCACCCCTGGGTGAGGTTTTGCCACGCACGGTTCAGCGTGCAGCTCGGGTAACCCAGGGCACTGCTTGACTCTGCTGATGGGGAATGAGTCAGAAGGAGGCTTTAATTAAGGCACAGCCCTGCGTGCAGAGCTGCTGCCAGGACCACGCAGAACCAGGGCCAGACCCTGCGTGCATCTCCTGCCCCCACCCCAGCACATGGATTTGGCAAATCCCTGCAGGTTCGGGGAGCCGGGAGGAGCGACGGTGATTTATGTGCAATTTGGGGACAAAACATTCAGACTGCTCCATTAATATTTCATTGCTCCATTCGCCAGCGCTGTCGGCTGAGGAGGATAAAAATACCCGGCTGGCTGCCTGCATCCGCTGCCACCACATCTCTGCTCCCCGAGCCCAGTGAGCCCAGGGTCTGCCTGGGGTGGGCAGTGGGATGAGGGGCTGCAGGTTGACAGTAAGCTGCACCCCACAACACACAGCACGCCGAGCCCTGCTGCAAACCCCATCGGAAAATCCTTGGTGATGCAGCTCGTCCTCACTCCCTCCATCCTTCCTTCTTGCAAGGCTGCATGCAGAAAAAAGCCTCTCTATTTAAAGCCTGTAGCTTGAAGCGTAGGCATCCCGATGCTTGAGGAAAAGGCTCTGCCCAGGAACAGAGCTTGCTGCCCCCCAACGCCATTCCAAAACAACCCCAACGAGGACACGTCCCCCCGCTTCCCTCCCTCCACGACTGCATTCCCAGCTGCCTGCTGTGCCTTCAGGCACCCAGGAGTGTCACTTTGCATGAGGCTGCTGCTGCCCGTTCCCTTCCTGACAGAGAGAAATCGGCACTCAGACAGTTCTGGAAACCTGGCGGGTGCTGCGGGTGCAGGAGCAGCATCACAGCCACTCCCCATGGCCTTGGCAGCCCCACACATGGAATGGGGAAGCACAGGAATAAAGCAGGAACACTCAGCGAGCATCACAGCCACTCACTGATCTCTCTTCCCTCTTTTCACCCCATGGAGATATGTATTACATCCCCTACAGACCAGCCACATCCATGCTGGGTGATGCTCCAGGCTGGGCACCAAGTTCGTCCCAGGGATGAGCACCTCTGATTCTCCACCTCCTTTAAACAAAACCAGGATTCTCACAGCCCTGTGTGTTTGTTTTTATAAGAGGGCTGGGAAAAGGGCTGTGAGGGGCAGCAGGGACAGAGCCAGCCTTGAGACCAGGAAGGTGCAGTGGAGCAGGAGGGGAGGCAGCAGAGGACAACAGGAGAGGATGGCGGAGTGGGACAGTGCTGTGCCAAGTGGCCATTTCCTTCCTCACTTCTGCCCTCTCTCCTTGCCCTTCCCCTTTTTCTATCGTGGTAAACAAAAGGAGTAAACGGCGCAGCGCAGCCTTTGGCCCCCATCCAAAGCTCGAGGTGCTGAGGAAAGGGCAGCTGTGTGGGGAAGGGGCAGTGCTGCTCCTCTGGGTGCTGCTGCTTCCTGGAACGGGGAGCCAAAGGGGTTTCCCCGAGTTACAGCACTGTTCAAAACATGATTTTAATACAGGTGCACAGCTCAGGTGCTGGCTAGGTAAAGTAATAACAGGGACAAGTGTGGGAGTGGCAGGATGGATCGGACCATCAGCTGCAAGCCTAGCACAAGCCATGGCAGCGATGTCCTTAAAGAGGGGCACAGCACCCAGCTGCCTCCCAGGCACACCCCATGGCAGGAGCACGGGGCTGGGGATGGCAGCTTTTATCCCCTGCCCCCAGCCCTAGTTCACACTCACTTGGGGAGAAGGCAACTACATCCACAGGGCTTGCCGGGAGGAGTGGGATCAGCACTCCTCCCATCTTCGTGGCACAGAGCAAACTGCCCTCAGCATCCCCACTGCTCTCAGCAACTTGAGGGATGGCGTCCATCTGCAGCATGGACCCTCCAGCACCCATCCCCAGGGTGGCAGCAGTGCAGGGATGTCAGCCCCGCACCCACAGACCCAGCCGGTCACAAGACAGTGCTGCAGCAGAGCACGGCAAAGGATTACTTATTTATTTGCCTGCTGAAAAGCCTGTGCGCGAGCGGGAATATTGCAAACGTGGGCGACAGGCTGACTGCTGCGTGTGAGCCCTACGGAGCAGAGCTTCCCCCTGGTCGGTCCCCATCCTGGAGAGCAGAGCACAAACCGCCCTGCAACGCTCCGAGCTGCAAATTCATGCTCCTGTCTGCGCCACCTGCCACGAGCATCTCCCAAACGGCCGTTACCCGGAGCGCTGCGCCCGCCCCCAGCCCAGCAGCGAGGCAGGAGGGCTCTGGGGCTGGCGGTGACCCCATTTTGAAGGCTGACGCGTGGGACACACAAGGTGCTGGCAGCAGCTGTGTTCCTCCAGCCCAGTCCCTGCTCCTCTTGAAGGAACCGAGCCCGGCGCAGCCCCCTCCATCCATCCCCGTGCTCCTGCTGCACGGCGCCGGTGGGGAACTGCGGCCATCTGCGGCCGTGCTGTGGGGATGTGTGACTGCACAGCGCCGTGGGATGAGGCACAGAGCTGCTGCCACTCGTCCCTATCACTCATCTCGGGAAGGAGGAGAATGGAGGGATGATGGATGCAGGGATGAATGTAGGGATGGAGGAGTGGATGTAGGGAGGGATGCAGGGATAGAAGGAAGGTTGCACGGAGGGATGGAGGGATATGCGCACAGCCATGGGAACACGGTGGCAGCCCCACAGAGGACACAAGGAGCAGCCCCCTGTAATGGGGTGCCCGCACACAGCCCTGCCCCAATGCCGGTGCCACCCGCCCTGGTGCCGTGTTGGAGTCGCGAAAGAAAAAAAAACAATAAATCCTTCCACCACCACCCCCCCCCACCGCTGCAAAATCTCAGGAATTACACAACAACCTCCTGCAAAGCCGCGGGTCTGGCCGTCGGCCCGGAGAGCATCACAGCACCCACACACCCCCACAGGCACCCCAACGCGTGCCACCCCGCACCACGCCGGCCCCAAAAACCCCGCGCTTCAGCCCGGGGGGAGCCCTCGAGGGATGGGTGCGGCCGCATGCAGGGATGCCAGGGGGAACACCGGAGGGTGATGGAGGGCTGGGGTTGGGGTAGGGGAGCGATGGGGTGCGATGTGCTCCGGAGCTGGGGTGCGGGCAGGGTGCAAGTGAGGCGCAGGCAGGGTGCGGGCGGGGTGCAAGTATGCAGCAAGGGGTGCGGGTGGAGGTGCAGGGCAGGTGCAGGCGGGGCGCACGGCCCGTCCCCGTCCCTACCTGCCCACGGTCTGGTTGGCGAGCTGGCGCATGCGATTGAATTGCTTCTTCATGGTGGCGGCGGCGCGGGCGCCCCTTACGCGGCCGCGGGCGGGCAGAGGGGAACCGCTCCCGGCGCCCCTCCCGCATCCCCGCCCGGCGCGCACCGGGCCGAGCCGAGCCGAACCGGGCCGAGAGGGGCCCCGCCGCCCCCGCGCCTCCCTCCGCCTGCGCGGGCCCCGCCGCCGCTCTCCGCGCCCCCCGCTCCGCGCTGCCCGCCCCGCGCCGCACCGCCCCGGCCGCGGCGGAGCTGGGAAATGTAGTCCCGGAGGGATCGGCCGGGAGAGGGGATTTCAGCCGGCCAGGCTGCCCCTCGTGTCCCTGCGGAACCCTGCGGCGTTCCTACAGCATCCCACCGCATCGCCAGCACCTCCCCGTGCTCAGCATCTCCCTCCGTGCGGCGGAGGGAACTGCGGAAACTTAACCTGGAGAAAAGGAGGCTCGGGGGGCACCTTATTGCTCCTTACGACGACATCATGAGGTTGTGGCGAGGTGGGGTCGGTTTCCGCTCCCAAGAAACGAGCAACAGGACAAGAGGGAATGGCCTCACACTGCATCAGTGTAGGTTGGGCATTAGCTAACATTTCTTTGTGGAGAGGGTCGTGAAGCGATGGAACAGACTGCCCGGGGACATAGCTGAGTCCTCGGGATCCCTGCAGGGATCTAGAAGGTGTGCAGATGTGGTGCCTGGGGACATGGTTTAGTGGTGCACTAGCAGTGCTAGCTTAATGGTTGGACTTGATGTTGGAAGCTTTTTGCAACCCAAATGCTTCTAAGACTCTCTGGATCTATCCCCCTGTGATCCCCAGCATCCTCACAGCATCCCACCAGCATCTCTCAGCATCTCCTATTGCCACTGTTGGAGCCCCACAGCTTGGAGTTCTGTCCCTGCATGGTGCAGGGCGTTTCCCCCTGCTGGGACAGTTCCTAAGCAGTGATCAATGCCAGCCCCGCTCCTTTTATTTCCTGGAAATTCAGTGCTCATCCAGTGGGAAAAGCTGAGAACTGCAGTGCTAATGGACAGCACACACATCTTGGCAGCTCAGTGCGGGCAGCACCGGCCCTGGGAGTCCCACACTGTGCACTCTGCCATCCCCCCCTGTACCAGGTGCCATCTGAGGACATTTGCATGTGGAGGGCTGAGCATGTTTGCCAAGTAACTGTTGTCCCTCCCTTCTCCCCTCCCTCATTGCCAATTTTGGCCAAAATCTGTAGTATTCTTCCCCATGGTTTTATTCCCTCCCAAGCCAGTGTAATTCCATGCCACGTGCTGGTACGATGGCTGCACCCCACACCGTGCACCCCAAACAAGCTCCTTTGGGCCACTCTGTCTGCCAGTGTACTTCTGGAGTGGGCTTCTGGGTGTCTCCAAGGCTCCTTCTTTTGCTCTGACATACCCCAAAAGCTGAGGCTGCACTGTGGCGATGCTCACTGGCCATGGCAGGGCAGAGTGCTGCTCCAGGCTGGCTCTGGGGCTCATCAAGGCAGCAGGGCACCCCTCTCTCTGCAGGCTCATGGCCGGCCCACCCCTACCATCCCTGCCTCACCAGCCCGTGCTGCTGCACCTCCAGGATCAGAGAGCATCGGCCCAGATTGGTCAGAGCCCATTAGCATCAGAGCCAGGCATGCCAGTGGGAAAAAATATGGGCCATCAACCCCATGTGAGCAGGGCACTGTCCCACTGCCCACACCCTTAGGCTCCTCCTGACCCACATCTGCTCCTGGGTAGTCAACTTGCCACCAAAATATGTCACAGGCAGATGCAACACTGCAGAGAAGTTCCCTGGAATGGCTTCCACGCACCTCTGTTCTCAGTTTCAGGATGCAGAGAAAGAGTTGGTGAGAGCAGTGCCCTGTGGTCCTGCAGCAGAAGGGTGGGAAGGGAGCAGAGGTGGTGGGCAGCAGGAGCAGCAAAGCTTGCAGCAAGGCTGCCCACTGTGTCAGCTGGGCAGTGTGACCCTCATGCAGCATTGAGACCTGACCGGGCCTGTCTGCATCCATTGTGCTGTGACACCACAGATCCTGAAGTGCACTGGAACTGCAAAGCCTCTGCCTGCTGCATAGCACTGCTCTGCCACATCTGGGTCACTGTGCTCGGCTTTCTGCTTCGTGCAGTGTAAATAACCATCAGACCTGTGGCTGTGAGCAAGCACTGGCAGGGCACGTTCCCAGCCTGCAGCAAGCATCCCTCCCTTCCCTGCATGCCTGGCTCTGCTGTGCCCAGGGCTTGGCCCTGCCATCTGCTGCCCTGGCCGGAGATGCCCTCCTCACTGCGCAGCACATGGCACTGCAGCTATTGCTCTATGGGTATTTGTGCAGCCCCTCTGTAGGAATCCCACTCACCTCACGTGCCACCAGCAGCCACACGGGAGCCAGGACCAAACCCCTGGCAGAGGGCTGCTCTGGGAGCCCCATTCCCAGGATGTTTTCCCTATTACAGAAATGCAGAGGAGGGTGTTTGTGTTTCCAGCCAAGGCTGCAAAGCCTCACTTACCACTGCTCTGCTCCCAGCACCTGGATTGTGCCCGGCCACAGCTGGGCAGCACAGCTCACAAGCCCACCCAGGGCTGCATGCTGCACCCCGCTGCTCGCAGAGGGGCAGGGAGGCATTAAGGTGCTTTGCAGATGATTTTGTTCTCGCTCTGCTATGCACAGCCAAGGCCTCAAGCAGAGCAGCTTCAGCACGCCCTGGCTGTGGGCAGCTGGCAGGGGAAAATTGCATTAGAATGGTATTAATTGCCTTAGTGCAGCACGACAGCTCACTCAGAGCCTGCAGAGCCAAAGGGATGCATGAGGTCAGGGGAAGCCAAAGCTCTGCTTTGTCCCAAGGCTTTGCATCAGCACAGGAAACGGATTGTCCTGGAGTCTGTGCAGACCTCATCCTTGGAGATATCAAAGCCCAACCAGGTGCAGCTGCTGGGGATGGCGAGGTGACCCCGAGGGGCTTCAGCCTTGCTGGGTTTGTTCTGAATGACAAGTCCTTTTTTTTTTTTGTGGTGACGTCACATCGGTCTGCCCGCGGGGCTTTTTAGCTGACCCTTTCCTTCTATCTCAGTTTTGGGGCAGAAAGGTCCCATGCAGGGTTCCCTAAGGGATCCCAAAGCCCTGCAGCATGCTGGCTTTCTTCTAATCCCTGCTCTCCCAAAACCCCTGTACAGAAATCACTACAACGATGTAGCACCAAAGCCTGAGGTCCATAAAAAGTGGATGGCTTACTTCAGGTCCCAGTCCTTCCAAGAGCTGAAGCAAAAATGCAATGAGTGTGAGCTCTGCCTGCAGAAAAGGGTTTCCCACTGGATTTAAACTTTGCAGTCCATGGTAATCCCCTTTCCCAAGGCTGTTCTTGTGTGATTCTTGGGCTGCTGTGGGAAAAACTGTGCCAGGCACTGAGCAGCTGCTCACCCTGTGCCAAAACCTGGATCATGGCATCAGCTCCCTGAGCAAAGTCCCCACTGCAGGCACTGGAGCCAGGAGAGCAGGGCATTCCGTGGGGCTGTGCAGATGGATGGGACGGGGTAAATCAGTAACTGCTGGTGACTCGTGGTGCAAGAGAACACAAGCTGTACTGCTCTCTGGCTTCCTCTACCTGCAGCAGGATCGGGGCAGTGACACTGCCACCACCAAATGCCAACCCCTGCAAGCGAAGCCAGTGCTTCCAAAACTTGTGCAAACTTCGTGGGGTGAGCAGTAGGTCCTGATGGCAGCTGGACATGCTGTGTGTAGGGCACTCTGAGCCTCAAATACCCGAAATACCAAATATACAATAAAGCCCTCCATCTGCGACATCTCTTGTCTGAGAACCACATGAATTCCTATTAGCCATCAGCACAGGCTTCCAGCTTTGTTGTGGGATCCATTTGAGACCCTCAGCCCTTCAAGGATGCTGCACGCACAGCAGGGATGTCCCACATGCCATTGGGTAGATGAGAAAGAAGTCCTACCACCTCCCTCAAGGCCCCAACTCTTGCAGTGAGACCCTGCCAGCACAGCCATTAGTCCCAGCTGAAGGTGTCTGTGGAGGGCAGTGAGAAATCTGCATTGCCCTGCACAGAAAGCACAGCAGCTCAGCACCTGCTGTTCCCCAGCCCAGGTCCAGGAGGAGATGCACATAGAGCTGTGCGCTCCACATGGAGGACCAGCTGAAGATGCCCTACATTGCATTAGTGATCCATGAGCTGCAGCTTCCAGCCAACCAACCCACCTCGAGAACCTGCTGCAGACATGGAGTTCTGGGACCACAGCACCCCCAGGGTGATGTAGTGGTCCTCTGTGCCTCCGAAGGGCTGGTAGAGGAAGTTTCACAGTAGAACTTGGACTGCTGGCTCACTCCAGAAGGTCAGAGAATCACAGAAACACAGAACATTCCCAAACTGGTAGGGACCGATGGGGATCACTGCATCCAAACCCCCGCCCCACACAGCATCATCCAAACCCTGTGGCAGAGAGCAGCATCCCAGCACTCCCTGAACCCCAGCAGATTGAAGCACCTGCCCAAAGCTTTCAGCATCCCAGAACAGTCTGAGCCAGGAAAACATTCACTTTGGTTTACCTGATTTGATTTTTGATATTTCTGGCAATACCAGAGAGTCAAATCAGGTAAATGAATGAAGTATATTATCATTATCTGGTAAATGAATGTCAGGAACACACTGCTTGCTGCAGAACACAGACCCCAAGCTGCAACCATGGGGAGTGGAACTCCAGCAAAATGCTTTCAGCTGGGGCAGGAGCACCAGAGCCAACAAAGGGGCTGAGTCACAGCCAGGCTGTGCTGTGCTTCAGTGCTGTGCAGCAGATAAGGAGTGCTGCCTGCTGCCCAGCTGCTGGGCTCAACTCCTCCATGTCCTGCACTCAGTGTTTGTCCCTGGCACATACCCCCAGGTGCGGCTCAGCACGGTGCAGACGGAGAACTCCCTCCAGGTTTTGCTTTTGGAAGCAGATGGCAGAGCAGGGCACGGTCACGGCTGTCTGCAGGGAGGTGGGGATGTCCTTTGGGGTCCCTGTGTGGTTTTGGTGGTTGCTCGTACCTTCCTGCCTGCGCGGAGCAAGAAACCTTTGACTTAATGGCACAGACAGGCACGCGGGGCACATGCAGGTGTCCGGTGCTGAGTTTGCCGCGTCAAAGGAAAACAACGCCATGGCGGAGCTGGAGCCCTGCTTTCCTCCAAGCGCCAGAGCCCTGCAGCCCACGAGAAGCGGGCACAGCACAGCCCTGGCCTCTGCCCAGCATGCACGGAGCTGCCGTCCCTCCTGCTGGGTCCGACCCCGCACGGACGATGCTCGCAGCACCGACCGGCGCGTCGCGGTTCCCCGGCAGCGCAGCGCGGTGTCCCGGCAGCGCGGGGCGGGGCGGACCGGGATGGCGGCGGTGCGGGGCTGCGGGTTCGATCCGCGCCTCGGCACTGAGCGGGGCCGGGGAGCAGCGGGGTCAGGAGGCACCGAGCTCCTCCTCCGGGCAGGTGGGAGGACGGGGCTGCGGTTTGTCGAGAAGGGAAGCGGCTGTGTTTGCCTTAACGTTACCTGGGGGACGGCGGGGAGTTCTGTCGTGCTCTTTTCTGCTGCAGCGTCATGACAAAGGCTTGTTTCTACTGAAGGAAATCTGATGGCTAAAGCAGGAGTACCCCACTCAGAAAACATCCCTTAACAAGAGGCTGTTTTGATATTTCCAGGACAGAAAACCCTCCCTTCACCTCCCTGCTTCCCCCTTCCCCCCCCCCAGTGCTGCTAATTGAGAAACATCCCATTTGCAAGGAGAAAACTGTAGGACTTCACTCCCAACAAGCTCAGCCCTGGCTGCACTGACAGCTGTCCCGTTGCTGTCTGTCCCTTCCAATGTCTTCTAGGTGGGCAAACACCAGCAGTGCGCTTCTGTCCCCCAGCTGCCAGCTGCCCCATCCCAGAGGGCCCTGGTGCAGAGGTCGCTTTGCTTACTGCATCCTCAGCCCATAGGGACGTCCCTCCTCATCCTACATCTCTCCCATCACTTTCTCGTGTCACATACAAGGACTTCATTCGCTGCCTGCCAGTTCATCTCTCCCGGTACATCCTGGGTAAGGCGTCTCTCATTTTCCAAGGGTGGTTTCCCCTGAGGGTAACGGGTGGCTTCTCATGCGGATGTTGTTCTCTGCCCTGTCCTCTTTGTTCCTCAGGGCTTCTGGATAACAAATCCCTTAAAACATGTGTCAATGTGAGTAAATACTGGGCTTTTCTGGCCAAAGAAGTTGAGAAGGAGCACGTGTGCCAAAAAGCAATACAGAAGAAAATCCTGTATTTGCAGGTATGGTGCCTGGACTTCTGCCATCATTGTGCCCTTATTTTATTCTTTCCGATGTTGTTGCCCAAACCATGAGATAGAGGTGCCTTTCTGGAGGCCACCTCCCAGCTTCATCCTATTCCTTCCTCCATCTGCAAACTTGGGCTGGATGTTCATCATGTTCAGTTTCAAACACAACAGAATAACTTTTAGTGATGTTTAGGGAGCCTGCAACTCTGAACGTCGATCAGGACACTCTAAAATCAAGATCTGGTGATGGGGTCATTTTAGCTCTGCCCAGCGAACTTTATTTGCTCCACATAGGATGATGGAAATTCTAGGTTTCATTGTGAAAAGCCAGAGCTGGGGGTTGGGATGCAGTACAGCAGAGCTTGGAGGAGAGGTTCACCCTGATTGTTACAGACCAAGCTCTGCTGTGACTGTGTTGCCTCTGTTGGTTTCTTCCAGGGGTTGTGCCCTCGGGGAGCAGTTTCCAACTATGCTAAAATAGTCAATGTAGCAGTTCCACAGTTAAATGAAAAGGGATGTGTCACCGAAGTGAGAGACCACAGCCCTGGAAGTAAAACAAAGGTATGTTGGAGGGGGTTTGCCTTCTGTGTCTCTTCCATCTCCGGGAGAAGGGAGGACACAGTTGTCTTGGGAAACAGAACTGTGAATTTGGAGTTCCTTTGCTCTTCTGCTTCTGGCTTGAACCACTGCAAGCAGCTCATAAGGACCACTTCTTGCACGGGGAGAAGCCAGCATCCATGTCCAGAAGGATGTTCTGCTTTGTCCTAATGTTGCCCCCTAGGCACAGGAGTAGCTTTGAGGCCATAGCACTGGCAAGGCTGGGCATCATCATGGGGGACACGGCCTTCATTCCAATGGATAAAGATGGCTGCCACTGAGTGAGGCAGAAGGGAAGAAGCCTTGTTTCTGTGCTAACCAGGGAGTTACTGCATGCTGGTTGTTCTTTACTAGCACTTTCCATCTCTATCGTTCCTGTAGGGAGTAAGCTGATATGGCCAATGCTAGGGAATAGCAGTGTGTTTCTGCCACTCCTGGGTAATGCTTCCCTATTTCTTTCCACCAGGAAGACAAGGAGGAGGAGGAAATCAAGCTGCAGGCAGCCTATCATGATCTGCAAACTGACACAATCCAGCTGGAAGAGAGGAACGTATTCTGTGGCTCCTACAGTATTCGTGTCCTCACTGACCGGTTTGTGGGCTGCACCTGCCTGTTTTCTGCACTACCTCTGAAGGGCCAAACAGGGCTTCTGAAGCCCTGTCCCCTTCCTTGCAATCCTTCTGTGGGTGGATCTATGGCTGGAGAAGGGTCTTGGTGTCAGTGACAAGCAACTCACAGTATCAGATCTTTTTTTTTTCCCCTGTAATAAAGATACCAAATGGAATCACCCTTGAAGACACAAGGGTTAGGATCCATGGTATATCACAAGGGATGTGGAGCTGGGAGGAGCCCTCTCCCATTTTTAAAGCTTACCTTCCAGATATGATCCTAGGAATGCAGAATGAGGACCATGGTTGTGGTGCTCTGCAAAGGATCCACATCCTCAGCAGGCTGCCTATCAGGTTGCTCTTTGAGGATCACTCAGCACTGAGTACTGCTAGAGCTTGTCAACTGACAAAAGCTCATCTCAGTCACTCTTCTTCATCCAGATCAGACCCAGACAGAGTAATCCACTATGCTGGGGGAGACTTGGTAGCCATTGGTTCTGCAGATCGAAAAGTGAGGATTTTTAATGTGTTGTCAAGGAGAGAAGTGCCACCTCTGCTCTCTGGGCATGCTGGAAGCATCAAAGCACTGCTGCTTGATGAGAAGAAAGGGCTCCTTCTTAGCACGAGCTGCGATCTCAGCATCAGGTGAGCAGCCCTGGGACTGTGCCCTGGATCCCACCTCCCTGGAAATCTAAGAAATTAGAGCTTAAATCCTTCCACTCCAATCTTTATGAATCCTCCTGACCGTCACTTTCACCGTAGTAATGAAGTAAAGCCGATAAATTAAACACATCCACCATAGGAGTGCTTCTGTTCTCCAGTTTCACCCAATTCTGAACGATAAAGTCGGAAGATGCTTTCATACAAGCTGTGTATCACTGTACCTTAAAGCACCAGGGCTGAGTGTGGTAGGTGCCAGCAGTGAGGTTCTGCACCAAGTTCCTCCATGACGCTGCAGGTTTGTTGTGCTGAGCAAACCCTGCAGCCTGCTGCTGGGGTGCAGCTGCTCCTGCCCAGGTCCTGTGTATTGACACAAGGGGGTGGAGATGAGCAGCTGCTTCATCTTATTTACCACTGAATCTCAGGAGTGTTACGCCAAGGGGTGAAAAGCTCGAAAGCTCTGGCATGGCGCGTGCACAACATCCACAAAAACAGCATTTAACAATAAGGGAAGAGTGATTCAGGCTCTCCTGCCTGCCCTTCCCCTCTCCAGGAGCGTTGTTTGTTGAGTGTTCTCAAGACAAAGTCAACCCAAATCATTTTGGTACCCACCAGCAAAGAAATAACCTTATCTGTAAAGCTCTCCGTCTGAAGGTCAATCTGACACAGCTGTGCCAGAGCTGAAATCCAACTGCAAATTTCCAGGCAGTTTGAGGATGGAAGAGCAGACAAAAAGTAAAAATGTAATGTTAAGCCTGATTTGATTGTTCTGAATCCCTCATTAACTCACTGGGATGTCTCCTGATCTTAATGTAGCGTGGATTTGAGAAGAGCTGGGCCTGTTAAGTAGGAAGTAATTAATCATCCATAAATGATATCATTAACCACTGTATTTCCTTTACCATATAGATGCTGGAATATATATAGTGGTGCTTGTATGAAAATCTTTACTGGTCACTGCAGGACCATCACCTGCTTGGATTTACACAGCAAGAAGTTTGTGTCGGGGGGCACAGATGGGATGGTGAAAGGTGAGAGCCAAAGCTAGGAGCTGTGCAGCCAAGGGAATGGCAGAGAACTGGGGAGTTCTGGAGTGATACATGTGATAGTCTGAAGACAAGTGTATTAGGGTGGATTTTTATTCTTATTGTTGCTTATTTTGTTGTTTTTTTTTAATGGCTGTGTGGCTGTAGGGCCAGAACAAATCTCAGGAAAGTGGTACAGCTTGCAGCTTGTTATTCACTTGCAGATTAAGCATTGAAACGATGTGCCATGGTCAGGGCTTTGTATTTAAAAGGTTTGCTTTGTAGTCACACTCTATGTCAACACCTGGCTCCAGGCAGAGCTGCAGGTACAAGGGGCAGATCCTTTTAATTCATACAAACAAACCAAAACCATCCAGTAGGGACAGATAATTGTCAGCATTTCTCCTCTTTAATCCTAACAGTGTGGAACTTGGACAGCGGGGTATGTCTGAAGACCCTGAAACACAGCAATATTGTTTATGCTGTTAAAATGGATGGAACCCATGTTGTCAGTGGGTGTGACAGAGGGCTGGTGAAAGTCTGGCATGCTGGCACAGGCACTCTGCTCAAAGTAAGTTTCTCAGGTGGGTAATCCTGTGCTACTTTACTGCACTAGTTTATCATCGCTAGTTTCTGCCCCCGAGACTCTCTAAAAGCAAAGCAAAGAAATAACAGAGAGTCCAAACTGATAAAAGGAATGGCAGAATTGTTGGTGAAAGAATAATACAAAAACTGGTTTGCAAATATCTAAGTTCTTATCTGGGATATTGCCTTGTATTCAAGCCCTTTCGTTATTTAAACTTTGTAGGTACATTTATCTCTGCTCAGTTGGAAGCATTGAGAACCTGAGAGGGGCGTGGGAGGGCTTGACTAGCAGCTTCCAGGGTTGGAGGTGTCATGGGTTATCCAGAATAGGAAGTTTGTTGTTCTCAGAAGCAGCAGCAGTTTATAAGAAGCTGGGCGGCTGCTCTGCAATGTAAAGGTTGAGGCCAGAGCCTGCTAATTAGCTTTGCAGGTGTCCAGAAGCAGTATGAATCCAGACTTCTGAGAGGAATGGCATTGAGCTGCAAATTGAGTTGCACCTTGAGAGCAAGATAACCCATCTCACCTGGGCTCAGACTGTAATTGCCCCTTCCGCCACAGTCCGTTTCTCCCCTGTTTCTTTTACTCTCAGGTACTAGAAGGGCACCTAGGCCCAGTGAGGTGCCTGTCCTTTGATCAGTGGCACCTCGTCTCGGGAAGCAGTGACGGATACGTCTTGGGATGGAGCATGGTGGGAGAGCTTAAGAGGTGCCTCACGGCTTTCCGCCACCCAAAGTAAGTGTCCGTGTGTTTCGAGGTGTATTCTAAAGCATGCTGTAAAAAGAAAAAAAATAAGTCTCCCTTACAGGAACACAAAATATCTTACAATGGTCAGTGCTGGAATGTGAAATCTCCTTTTCCAACTGTCCTCCATCTAAAAAGTGTTAGGCAGTGCATGGTCATAACCAACATTTGTCAGTTGTGAAGATCTGTGACAAGCTAGAATATAAATACACAGCTGCTGGCTCACAAACAGAAGTGACTGAAGACAGAGACAGTGCATAGTCCAAAATTTGAAGGATCCCAGCCTTCACTCAATTGGGTGTCGTGCAACTTGGTCAAGAGTTGACTCTGTGTATGCTCATGGTGGCTGCATTGCATGCTGAACCCCACCTGCTGCATATTAGATCAACTTGTGGTACTTGCTTGTTACAACTATGAGAACCAGAGCATCTTATTGTTCTATTTACTTTCCTAGACACAAAAATAAAATGTTAAATGTGCAGACAGCTGTAATCACAGTGGTTACTCTAGGACGAGCGTCGGCTTTGCTTGTTGGCCATGGTCACTTTATTGATCTTCACAGGACTGGTTATGAAGAACTTCTGCAGGTCTTCCAAACATCTTGATTGCTCCTGTTGTGTTTTTTAAGCCTGTTGATAGAGGCAGGGCTTTGCATCCCTTGCAAAACAAGAGGCAGTTGATCTTGTCTCCTGGTGAAGGCACAGTGACTGCACCAACGTTTGCATGTTGTGTTTTCAGGGAAGTTCTGTCTCTGGAGTTGCTCTATCTCAGAGTTGTCAGCAGTTGTGCTGATGGGAAGATCCGTGTGTTTAACTTCCTCACTGGGAGCTGCCTGAGAGTGCTGGTGGGCAGTAGCAGAGGGGATCCTGTATCTTTCTGTGCTTCCGAAAACAGGTTGGTGACAACAGCTGCAGTCAGACTCTACCAAATTAGGTAGGTTAGGTTGTAATTTCAGGAATGATGTATTCTGCCATCTCTCTCTCTTGCAAATAAGCTTTAAAGGACTCTGCTGCTTCAGGACTGCTTTGACAAATTGTTTTTTATTAACAATGGCTGAAAATGATTTGTTTGGTTCTTTCAGCAGTCTAAAATTTCCCATTTCTGTATGATTTAAGATAAAATCTGAACTGTAAAGCTGAATTCAAATTACTGAGAGGCTGGAGAAACAAGCCAAGGACTGACAAAGCCTTTGCTCGCTCTCTGACCCCTCTCAGTAGAAAAGCCAACAATGGAAAATGCTTCCAGGTTCCTTCATATCTGCAACTCTAAAGGTGGCTCCCAACTTCTGGATAAGTGAGAGCTGAATCACCAATGTGCTCTGAACACTCTTTTGGTCATGACCCTAAAATGCAGCATTATGTAGGTGAGCTGCTAGGAAGAAAACTAACTCCATCCCAGCCAGTCCCAGGACACCCCCCTACGTGAGGTTTAAAGCCCCTGATAACACGGTGTCTCCAATTTCTTGTGGCATTACGTTGGTCAAATTCAGTCCACTGTTGGGACATTTTGATTTTATTTCCTTAACTTTCATCCTTCGTGGCAATGAATTTACCCTAAGTGGGATGAGAGGAGCTGCGCAGAGCTCAGGCAGACGACGTGAGTTAGAAGTGCGGTACGTGATTGACGGGACTAATTGCTACTGCTTTTTTCTTTCACAAAGAAGTGATCATTTTCTCAGCTCTGTTTAATTACCCTCAGGGTTTGTATTAGACAGAAGCAAACCTGTTAGGCGGTACCTGCTGCGTTAATGATATTCTTGCTTTTAAGAGCCTCCCCTTTCCTCCCCCAGGATGGTGATCAATGCACCCAGCGGCCTGCTGATGTTCCAGTTTGAGGATGTCACGTGGGACTACACGCTAGGAGCTGAGCGAGAGCTGGTGTGGAAGCAGAAGCAGGAGAGCTGCCCTTTGGGCACAGCATTGACTCCCTCCCAGCAAACCAAGAGCCACATTGCCAGCCAGATGCGTCGCCTGAAGATACGAGGTGCTGGCCTTCTCGTGCTTGATCCGCTTGCCAAAATGTTCTGAGTGCCTCAAAGCACTAGATATGGCCTTTGCAGTGCTCTGGCATGGTTTGCTGAAGTGGGTTAGAAATAGCATCAGGTACCTGCTGTCTTCATATGCAGGCTCTTCACTTTTTGAAGTGCAGCCGAGTGGACATACTGCTGCATTTCAATGGGTCTGTCGTTTCCAGGCTTTTGTAAAACCTTTGCACCTTTTTAGAAAGGTCTGATATAAATTCAGCTTGCTTGAGACAGTTTCTGTCATTTTCCAGCTGAGTAATCCATCAGTGATATTATTCACGTCCTGACAGCTGGTGTGCATGGAAACATGCTGCTGATTCAGAGCCTGAATTATTAAAATCCCCAGAAAATCATAGGACACCTGCATCCAGAACTTGCCATCACTGGGATATGCAATTGCACATAAGCAGGCACCTTTTAAATGATCATACTGTGGTGTGATTTTTGAGAAATCAGCAGTTATTTGATACAGTACCACAAATCTACAATCAAACAGCACAGAAGCAGATGAGCTAGGTAGGGAAGTTTTCATAGCATGAATTGCTAACTTCCTTGAAGCAGCTGTGCCTGGTGCAGGACGTGCAGTGGGCAGCAACAGGAAGCAAACTGATTGTTTTAATTGTAGTGGCAAAAATCTGGGTGGTGTATATGCACACCTAACTCTGAACATCAGCACTTACTGCCACCTTTGGCTCCTGTGATGCTTTCTGTTAATCAAACACGAGTGGGTTGTTTCCAACATCCAGCTGTGATAAGAGGCAAAGCAGTGGCCAGAGACTTCAAATCTCATAATTTACGAGGATTTTTGTTTTAAATGGAAGTTTAACACCAACACAGCTTAGAGATGATGTATTCTTCTGCTTTCTAGCTCTGTGCAATGAACTGATAAAACCTGCAGCTTGCCAGCAACAGGAGCATTTGCTTGAGAGCAGGAGGTCTTCTCAAATCCAGGCAGAGCAGCAAGAGCTTTTTGCTCCTGGTAACAACCAGCCCCATCCTCTTGCTTTGGGACAGCCAGCAAAGGCATCTTCTGTAAGGAACCTGGCAGATGCTGGTGAGAACTTGTCATAGCAGGGTAGGATGTTGGCTCCTTGAATGAGTGCATCTAAGATAAATGAATGGATTAAACAAGAAGTAATGATCTGTAGGAGGCAGGCCAATTCTGGACGAGAGGTTTGCAGTGGCAAAATGGATCCTTGTAGAGGGTGCAGTGGTTACAGGAGCTGTATACGATCAATCAAATAGGGAAAGCAATCCAGTCCAATGATAAAGCCAAGCTCTCTGGTATCTTGGCTTTTTTTTTTTTTTTCCATAACCTTATTCAAGCTGTGATTGCTTTATCACACGTAGGAGATACATGTAGGAAATATCTTCAGGTAGTCAGTAGCTGCTAAGAAAAACATGCTTAAAATAATACATGTGGAAATCATCTCAGCCAGCTTGACACAGCAAGCTGTAGTTTGAAAATGACAGCACTGAGATCACAAATATGGTCCTTGGCCATGTGGTATTTCTCTCAACTTACAGTTTCTCCCAGCATTCAAATTCAGAGTCTGCTGGATTTCTGAGTTGGGCGCTGAAATCTCGCTTCAGAAGTGCTGAAACCATCAGAAGTCTTTTACCCCAAATTCAGGGTGTTTGTAACTGAGATCCAGAGCCACCCGTAGGTGCAGACTGAAAAAACTGAGTGAGGAATAAGCAGTGATCCTCATTAGTAGTGTTCAGGCTGCTGGCCACTTTACTGGTTGGGTTCCCCAGGGCTCCATTTTGGGGCCAGTTCTCTTCAATGTTTTTAAATAATCCAGAGGTGGGATTCAACTGCATACCAAGTCAGTTTGCTGATGGTAATAAATTAGGAGGAGCTGCTGACTCCCTTGAGGGCAAAGAGACCTTGCAGAGAGATCCTGAGCAATCACCGACTGCACAAAGTTTAACAAGTGCTGGATGTTGTGCCTGGGATGGGGCAACCCTGGCTGTAGGTACAGGTGGTCCTTGTGGGTCCCTTCCAACTCCAGATTCTGTAATCAGTCTGTTTTGCTGTGTTCTGCCTTTGCAAATTAAGCTTATTATTCTCTGAAATATATTTCCAGAAGGCAGAAGTATCAGTTAACCAGCTTAAAAAAAACAAATAAACAAAAAAGAGCCAAGCAGTGATGTGCAAATGGCATCACACTGCTTTGCAAGGTGACAAGTGAAGTGTTAGAGTGAGGCCATGGCTCTGAGCGTTGTACAGTCTTTCCTGAAATCCTAATTTAGTTCTCAATTAAAGGTGTAATAATGAATCCATCCTGATGTGTCTGTTAAACATGCAAGTCAGCCTTGACATCACTTCAGACATCAAAGCTAGAATGCAAAATGTGTCCTGTGATTTCAAGCTCAAGTGCAGGTCTGGGTAGAAGTACTTCATAGTGGTTCTCAGATGTTGGCTCTTTCACAGATTTCTGCTGGGAAATGACTTCTCTTAAAGCCATTTCCCAATACACAAACTGAAGGACAAGAAAGGGGTACACGGGAAGCCAAGTTGGGTTGGATATCAGGCCACCCCCACATGAATATGATGTATTTTATAGAATCTGGCATTCATTTGACTGGTACGGAACTCCTCTGGTAAAGATCACTCCTCAGGTCACCAGGACAGAATTCTCTCTGATACTGGCAGCACTGCTAGCAAGGCTAAGAATGAACAAACTGAAATGGGCATCGTTAGCACATTGCTGCCTGTGTTGCCTGTTGTGTAGATCAACTTGGACTGTCCATATGCCTACCAACACAGCACCTGTCCCTGGTCCTACCTGGGGTACTTCCATGCAGTTAATGACCTCAGACAATGTTCTTGACTCCATTTATGCTCAGTGTTGTTTTGTTTTTGAAAACAGATGGCACATCTGAATACAGCACTTCTGTACTTGCACATCCTGACAGACAGCAGGGAGAGAAAAAGGGCTCACTGTCCTCTAACAAGTTCCTCTTGACTGTCAGCATGCTGCAGAAGAGTGGCAAGCCGTCCTTTGTCCGCTCCACTACAAAACATCCTGCAGCAACCGGGAAAGCATTGGAATGTCTGCTGCAACAGCAACAAAAAAGACAAATATACACAACCCCTCTGCAACAGGAAAAGGATCTGGCAGCCCAGTTCCAACGTGCGAGATCTCACAGTGATTCTCTGACTATGAAAAGGATTTCTGTACCCTTTGAAAGGAAAATGTTGCAACTCAAGCTGAAAAATTCTTTGCATGGGCCCACTGTGAATTCCTCCATTCCTGCTCCCTGCATTGTACGTCTCAAGACTTGCGGTGCTTCGCTACAAGGAAAGAAAGTTCATGGTGCTCACAGTAAAGGCACTTCTCTCCCTGAAGACAGAGTTCAGCACGGTGGTACAGACAGTACAGATTCTGAACAGATCAAATCAACACGTGTGATGATCCCACAAATGAAAAACGAAGCAGTTTGCAGAGGAAAAAAACCCTTTTGTCCATACGCTGCAGATCCTTCCCAGGCTGACAGTGGGTTCAGACTTCTGACAGAACAGCAAAAGGAGGCACGTGCTGCAACTGCTGTAGCTCAGTGTCAGGCAAAGCAGGCAAAGCTCGTAGAAGATCATCAAAGAGCACGCAAGAAGGCCTGGTTAAGGAAAACTAAAGGCCTACCTACAGTCTCTTTTACTAAGGAGGGGAAGATATTTGCTCCTGAACTTGGACATAATACATTTATCTGAGGTAACCCATTAGCCCAACAAATCACCAGCATCTGATGTCTCTAATGTCACGGCTTCCTTGGGTATCCAGCTGAGCCTTTCTGTGGTTTCTGTGTTAGTATGAAAGGTGTCTCTGCTGTTCCAATGAGATATTATTGGTGCTTTCAGCACTTTCTCAAGGCAGTGAATGGAGTGACTCCTCTCCTGTGTTTTAAGTTGCTAGATCTGTCGTTATTATAGACACAGCACATTCAAGACCAATAGAACAAAGATATGGCTCAACTGTTTGAATAAAAATTCTTCTTGTTAGAGTTTGTATAGACTGATTAGAGTTTATAAGCTAAAGAAGTATGGGCTGGATAAATAGACAGCAAGGTGTACAGGAATCTGGCTGAACAGGCAGAAGTGGAGGGTAACCAAGTAAGGTCTGCACCTGGGTTGTGGCAAGCTCCACTACCAATACAGGCTGGAGGATGTGAGGATGGAGCACAGCCCTGCAGAACAAGTCCTGGGGGTATTGGTGGATGGCAAGCTGGGCATGAACCAGCAATGGTGCCCTCACAGCCCAGAAAGCCAACTATATCCTGGGATGCATTCAAAGCAGCATGGCTAGCAGGGCAAGGGAGGGGATCTGCCCCTCTGCTTTGTGCTGTGAAACCTTAGCTGGAGTACTGTGTCCAGACGTGGAATCCTCAGTACAGGAGAGACACGCAGCTGTTGGAGAACATCCAGAGGGCTGTGAAAATGGTCCCAGCAATGGAGCACGTCCCTTACGGGAGTCCTGCTGCCTGCCAGCCAGGGGAACCTGGCCAGGCTGGAGCAACAGGCTGGAGGAACCTCATGGAGATCAGCATGGAGAAGTGCTGCTGGGCTGTGGTCCTGGGCCCCTGCTGGAGCAGGACTGGGAGCAGCCGGTCCCAGAGATCCCTCCAGCCTCAGCTGTGCTGTGGTGGAGCTGCCATCAGTGCTGCACAGGAACAGCGATGGTGGTGCAGGGAAAACATTGGGATCTTATTCTCAGACCTTTCTGTACTTTCTGGTAGTACAGAACAGCAGAACAGTTCCATCAGCCATATGCCGGTAGAAGGGTGCATGAGAAATCCAAAGCTTGTAGCACTGCCTCAGAAAAAATGACTGCTGCATTTAACCAAACTGAACGGGTGGCTTTGCGTTCCTTCATTTCTGGGGGTAAAACAAGTGTTCGTGTTTTCCGCTAGTCCAGCTCCTGATAAGACAGAGCAGTGTCCGTTGTCTGACCCTGGACATTGGGGCCAGCGTGCTGGAAACATTATTTTCTCGCATGAGAGGTTTGAGGCCGGGCTGTGGCAGGAGGGCTGCAGCTGGACGGAGCGGCCATGCCCAGCCCTCACAGCACTGCATCGCAGCCACAGCTGGGCGCTCAACAGACCCCGCCCCTCCCCCACGGCCTCCCTCTGGCGTCAGAGCCGTGCCCCAGTGCGCAGGCGCGGCGCTGCGACTCTCGCGAGATTGGCCGCGGTGGTGACGTGGCGTAGCCGGAAGTGGTGGTGAGGCCGGATGTGGTGGGGAAGCCGGAAGTGGTGGTGAGGCCATGCTGCGGCAGGTGAGGGCTGGGGGCTGCGCGGAGCTTGGTGTGGCCGTGGGGCTGCGCGGGGTTCCTCTGGGCTCGGCTGTGGGGCTGCGTGGGGCTCGCTGAGGCTCGGGTGTTGCGCTCTGTGGGTGCTTGGTGGCTGCTGCGAGCACTGTGTACAGGGAGGAGCGCAGAGGCTGAGCTGGCTCCTGGCTGAGGGGAGCACGATCGAGGCGAGGAAGCCTCGCCGCTCCTCCTGCCTCTCTTCAGCACGGGAGGCGCTGCCTGAATTAGCAGTCGTAGGAAAATCCGGTTCCTGTGTCTTTTCCTTATAGCGTTTGCTTCGTGTTTAAATCTCTAGGCGCCATCCCAGCACTTTAGTGTAATCAGAAGTGACCCGGGTTGAAGTCGAAAAGCGATTCTCTTTCTCTTGTAACTTTGCGCTTGTTCCTCTCGTTAGGGCAGCAGTGATGACATTGAGGATGTCTCTCTCTTTGATGCCGATGATGAAGTATCCAGGAGATCAAAAAAGTCAAAAATAAGGTCAGTGACCTGGAGAGAGTTTATAGATGAGTTCTGGAGGAGGAGGGACTGTCCCATCCTGTTGTTTCTGTTTCTGGACACCGACAAAACGACCCTGGCCCCATTTTCTTGGCTGCTATATTGTGTTGAAATACATAACGGCTAATATCTTTGTTTTGTTAGAAAGAATAGTAACTTTAGTAACTTCTGCTTAGCTGAGAGAGGTAGTTCCAGAAGCTCAGCTGGAATCCATGTATCTGTGCCTTTGTGCTTCTGAGTGTCCCCACGTGAAATGTGTGTACACGTTACTGTCTCTGAGCTCTCTGTAGCAGGTGGCTCTCACTGTGCCAAGTGCTGCTGTCTGGGCTGGCCTGTTATCTCTTTGCTAGTCTCTGTTTCCTAGCGTGAGTGGCACTGCCCTGCTGCCTGCCATGTCCTGCTGTGGTCACACTAATGTTGGGCAGAAGCACCAGCACTTCTGCATAAGGTTTGCTAATCCTGAAAGAAAGTATGTGAAGATGAGCTCACATTCATTGATTTGTTGGGGAGGTACTCATGTTACTGGCAGCAGCAGGCTGATCAGTGTCTGCCAGGCCCTCAGTACCAGCAGTGACCGACCAGTATCGTGTCTGCCCTGAGATTTCCCGGGGAGATACATGCAAGCTGGCAAGATGTCTGCTGTGAGCCCTTGATGCTGTGCCCATATATATAACAGTCACAGACCATAAAGCATCAAATATCAGGATTAGCAGTCATTCATAGAAAGCAAGGAGAATAATGTACAGCTACAGAGCACTTTCTCGCTAATACGCTTTTTCTAGCTATAAGCAGAAGTTGGAGGTGGTATACTTGCATTCCCAACCTAACGTGAGCCCTTTCCTACACAGCAGTCATTTGTTCAGGCCATGATCTCTGTTTTCCCACACATCTGGTAGTCTGAAATCCTGGTGTGGTGATGTTGGCTCTACTGAAGCCATTTCTGAACAGGGCACTGCACAAGTCAGAAAGGAGGCATGTCTGTTGTGTGATGCAGCTCAGTTTGCTGTTTCTTGTCAGAACCCTTTTTAAATTTACCTCAAAAAAATTGTCTTATGTGGAATATGAGGCTAAATAAATACTTGGCTTCTTCATCCCTAGATTCACATTGTGTTGGTTATGTCTGTGAGTGGAACCTTTCCTCCTTAGGGTAATCTCCCAGTTAACTTTTTTTTAACCCGTATTTTCAGCAATAATAACATACTGGTTTCATATAATAATGCTGATCCTTATCCTTGGTGGGAGAGGATCGCTTTGCAATGTTGTTTCTCTAAAATTGCTTCAGTCCTGTCTGAAAGAACTGTGACCATGCTGTCCTTCATTCCAGGCATCCAGTGGCATCATTTTTCCACCTGTTCTTCCGAGTCAGTGCGATAGTTGTCTATCTGCTCTGTGAGCTCTTAACTAGCAGCTTTATTGCCTGCATGGTGACAATCATCCTTCTCTTGTCGTGTGACTTTTGGGCCGTAAAGGTAAGTTCCTCTCGTGCTTTTTGTTATCATGTCTAACCTATAGGAATAATTGAGTAAAGTGGTATTTGTTCCACAAAAAAAGAACCTTCTTTGTGCCTTCCCAACAAAACTATACCTGAGATGCACTCAAGTACTGCAGGAAGCAGCACTGTGTAGCTGATGAGCTGCTTTCTTTTTGAAAATCAAATGGAGATCTGTAGCAGACTTATTCTTTTTAAGGCAGCACAGGCTTCATTTTTAGAAAGGTCACTTCTGAGTCACCAGTATGCGTCATTTATGTTAGTACAGCAATTTGTTGTTGTGCTGAGTGTATCAGAAAGTGGGTTTGGATATGAGAGCCTCATGGTCTTGTTTGCCCACATGAAGCAAATGAGCAACATTGCAAATAGCAACCCAAACAGCCAAGCTTTGGCAGAGTCAAGAGCAGTGGAATATGAGGTCTTTGCAGGGTGTGACGCCTCTCCTTCTAAAATACAGCTAGCATTGTAACTTGTGCAGCCACTGAGAGCAGATTGCTGTGAAACCAGCAGCTGCCAATGTAAGAAAGGGAATTTGCTGCCTGGAGAACTGAAAGCTTCTGAAAGAGCTAACAGCAATAACATCTGGGGCTGAAAAACCATAATTTCTTGTGGGTGCAGCGTTGAGGTGGAGTATTCCCAAGGATTCGTTTGGCTAATGGTTTCTCCTGGTGGCGAATTGAAGCCTCTCTGCTTTCTGTCTGTTTCAGAACGTCACAGGGCGGCTGATGGTTGGCCTCCGCTGGTGGAATCAGGTGGATGATGATGGTAGAAGTCACTGGAAATTTGAATCTAGAAAGGTCAGTCTTCCTTTAGATGTTTCAGGTTTACCGACCCCCTGTTAATTACCAGTTATGTTTGTGGTGGTGAATTGCAGAGTTCAGAGCTTCCAGCCGCAGGTCTGTAACCGCTCGCTTGTTTCATGGTGGTACTGAAGGATAACATCATCTTTTATATTTTTTGCTTTATTTAAAAGCCAGATCAAAACTTGAGAAAAATGTTTGTGTACCTTCATTTTCACATAAAATGTTGTAAAGGTTCCCAGGTCTTATCAAGAACACTGAAATGTTCTGGTGTGAGCACAGAACAGCTGACGTATCTTTTACCTCCCATAGAAGATCATTGGAACTAGGCAAAACAATCCAGCATTGCTCATAGCATTACTGCTCCCCTGTGTTCATTCTGCCTGCTGCTGTGTGTCTGATCTGCCTTCTGGTGGCACCTCGTGTCCTGTCAGTTACCCTTTTGATTGCTGCCTGTTGTCTCTGTGTGCACAGGGGTAAGAGCACTTCTGGTGCACAGATGTGGAGTGAGGTAAAAGTCATTGCCTGGGCTCACATTGGAAATCTATAGTGGTGCAGAGTCTGGAACCCAAAACTTTGTCCAGATGAATTTGTGCCCCTGCAGATGAATTCTTTCTCAGAACTGTGCTTGTTGGAAAAGCTATAATCTGCTAGGGAGAGGATAAAAAATATCTAAACTGCTGGTAACACATTAAATTGAGCCATGAGCTCCCTCTGTTCAGATCTTTTATCTATTCGTAGGAATAACGAATGATTGCTTGGGATCTTCTCAGTAAAGAAGATGAGTAGTGCAGTGTGAGTCATATCTGTGTAGAAATTGCCTGACTTGATGGCTGTAAGCATCAATATTTAGTACTGGCAGCACTCAGTGACACTGGTTGTCTGTGCAGTGATGTTAAGGTAGAAGGTGTTACCCGTTCTGTGTGTGGAAACTGAACCATGCAGCACATGTAACATTTCTCAAACTTACTGAGGCTTTTTTGCCCCAAATATTCCAAGACAGACAATTCGTTGTTACTTCCCCCCATATGGAAACATCTTTTGTCACGAGGTATTGAAGCTGGTCTCCAAAGCATCCAGTATTGCTGTGTGGGGACAAAAGCCAGGAGACTTGTAGGTGCTGGGCTGTTTTGTAGTGATGGTGAGATCTGTTAATCTCCATTTACTTTGTGTTTCTAGGTATCAGCACAAGGGCATAAAACCTCCTCAGAGTCAGAGTCCCGAATTTTCTGGCTAGGTCTGATTACCTGCCCTATCATCTGGGTGATATTTGCTTTCAGTGCTCTGTTTTCTTTCAAAGTGAAATGGCTGGTGAGTTGCCTCCCTCAACTCAGTAATGGACTTTGTTTGTTGCCAGTAAGGCGATGCAAATCGGTGACAATATTTTCTTGTGCCTTAGGCAGTAGTTATGATGGGAGTGGTTCTTCAGGGAGCCAACCTTTATGGATACATCAGGTGCAAAGTTGGCAGTAGGAAGAACTTGACAAGCATGGCAACCAGCTACCTTGGAAAGCAGTTCTTGCGGCAGGTGAGATATTGGGGTTTCGAAGCCCTCTAGTTGTGTTTGCTTTTGTCTGTAAGCTTCCTTCCTACCTGAACCATGAGAAGAAAGATTGAAAAAGGTGTTATTTGGAGTTCTTTAGTGAGACTCCAGTGAATTTGACACCCTCCTCCCAATTCTGCTCGTGAAGTCACAGATCAGCATGCTAATTGTGCTCCAAATGGAACTCCGTGTCAGCTTGTGTTATTCACTGGTGTCATGGACTAATGCCATAGAAGATACTGGAATATGGCTGGTCTGTTAGGAGCATGAGTGGAAAACGGTGACCGAGTGAAAGGATTTCTGATCAATTTTACTGCTCATGGAGAACTTATTGCTAAATTACTCCTTGTATTGCAGTACTTCCCCTTCTGGTTGCACCAGCCCCAGAAACACTCATCTGGAGGCACGATGGGTCATTGTGCTTCTGTGCACAGCTCCACTGTGTGTATTCCTAGCTGGAATCATTGCAATCATTGCCTTCTATATTCTTCCTCACCTCCAACCAACTCTTCTCATCAGGGCCTCCTCTGCCTGCTGTAGCTCCCTGCAGCATTCGGCACCATGGGCGCTGTTTGACTTCTAGGCTGTCGTTTCACTTCTTGTCCCAAGTCTCCTAAGTGTGGCTCCCTGTTGCACACATGGTGGGTTGGCCGCTGCAGATTCCCAGGTGTCTGTTGTACTTATTGCCATCAGTGTGATAAGAAGCTTAAATATTGGCAGCACAGTCTGTGTTAGGTTTGTGTTCATTGGTAGCTTCTGAGCGCTAACCAAAGGCCCAGAGCAGCTTCAGTCTCTGGGAGAACATGAAAGCGTTGCTCCAGAACCATGGCAGTGAGTCACACAGTTCTCCTGTGATGTACTTGATTTTTTTTCTTTGCCTGTTGCAGACTGTGGCTAAAGAGGACCAGACAGCATCCTGAGCACGGTAGAAGCCTCAAGCTGGGTTGGATTCACAGTAGTGAAGCACAGAGAATGTTGGTCTGACCGTGAGATTTTGGAGCTGCTTAAATGAGGTGTGAATTAAAAGAAGTAAATACATTGTGCAAGACTTCCAGTTAACACTCCTAGCAGTTAATATTCAGTTTTCCACTAGCAGTTTGTGTTTAAGTCCTTTCTTAATTTGATTAATTAGAATTATATTGCCTGAACTTTGAATCAGAAGACATCCTAGGTAGTGCTCTGATGCAGGTTTATACTCACTGGATACGTTAAGAGAAAAATGCCAGGAAACCTTCTAAAAGCCATGCTCACACAGGACCTTCTGTTCTCCAAGAACCATCCCCACCTCCTCCAGCAGTTGGTACCTCAGGTAGTTTTCGGTTGTGGGCTTAGCTGTGTTTTGTTCCTGGAGGTCTGTTACGAAGTTTAGATAGCTCTCTGTTGGCTCTGCGTCTCTCATTCTGTGATTTGAATGGCACTGAGGTTGTTGCAGTGAAGGAAATCCAAAGGAAGTGTTGCTGTTGGCTGTAGGAGGATTTTTGAAGTCAGGTGGAAACTGCAGCAAGTGACTGCTGAGCAGCTCCAGACTTATTTTTCTTAAATGCTGTTGGAGGTTGGAGTAACATTTAACCAGGACTTTGATTAAATCTGAGTTTATGGAGAACCCCTGTTTTTCCTGCAGGCCTGTGTCTGTACGAGGAGCACAACTGGACTAAAAGTAGGTTGCAAGGAAAGCTGTACACAGTTTCAGAGGTGGAGGGAGTGTGAGAGCAGGTGATGGGCAGAGCTGTTAAAATGATGCCACCTGGTGTGAGCTGGTGCACAGGGCAGCAGGAAACGTCACTGCTGGGGTACCAGGACAGGAGGTTACACAAGCAGAGCTTCCTTCCCCTCAGTTATTCACCTATGCAGCGGATTTGGGGGTAACCATTAAAATAAGAGCTGAGGCTGAGTTCAGGCTGCTTTCTACTGTTCCATGACCAAAAGGCATTTCACATAATCTTAATGGAGTTGCCTGAAGACCTGGCATCAGCATGCTGACTTTGCAAGACATTTGCATGTCTTGAATCCGTGCAGCACACTGTGTTCCCCTAGGAATCTATGGGCTGGGGAAAAGAAAACCCATTTGTATGATGGTGAAATGTTGGCTTGCAGTGTTCACCTCAGTGGCAGAAATTGTGTGTTCTGTGTGCAAAGCTGAAAGGGCTCAGCTCCTTCTTGTCACGTAGTGCTGCTCAAGGCAGGTTGTGCTTTCGCAGCGGGAGGTATTGTAAACTTCTGAAGAGGTATTTTAAATTGAGAATGTGGTTTCTTTTTGAATAATGGGTATTGTAAATTGTGGGATTGCATTAACATTGTATGTCTCCCTGGACCGTAGCAATACTTGGGAGCTGTACATTTGTTTAACTCTTTGGATCGATACCTTTCTTTTGTAAATATATATTTATAAAATCTTGAGATTAAAATAATGCTTTGTTTAAACCAGACCGGGTGTCCCTTCTATGACTCATGGCTGAGCTCTGTTTATATCCAGTGTTCTTATGGTGGGTTACGTGTTGAGTTAAACACGTGCTAATGAGGAGCTCTGTCACGGTTGCTTTCACCCCAAGAGTCCTGGAAAGCTTGGCCTGTGTAAACACCTTCACAAGTGTGCTGGGATTGCTGTCACACACAGCCAGGTCAATCTGTGAGACTCAGCTGGTGTGCTGACACCCTGAGTGCTCTCCAAAGGTCCCCAGCTCTGGGGTGTGTTCTGCAGGTGGCAGTGTGCGCCAGTGCCACCACACAGCTGGCACTTCTATTCCCCATTGGCCTGGAAGAGGTGATTTCGTTCTGACTGATGGAGATGAAACAGATGAAGTGAACCGTGAAGCCAAGGTGCTGCTGCAGCCACGGGGGGACGCACCAGTGCAGCCTGTGGCCCCTGTGGCATGGAGAAAGGAGATCCTTCCTGCTCCGGCTGAACAAGTCCCTGTTTGCCCTTGCTGTCCCAGGGATTGCACTGCCTCCAGCAAACCTGCAGCTGCCAGGAAGCTGTTCTGAGATATGTTACATGTTTTAGCCTTCATGTTTATTCCGATGTTGCCAAAGCTCCCAACAAACTGTTCCTGGAAAATAGAGAGTGCTTTTCTGGAAATTGGAGCGTGATTAATCAAGGACAGAGGCATTTATTAGTGCATGCCTTTAAGTGCAGCCCTCTGTGGCTTATTTTTAGTCTCTTGGCAAACAATCAGTTTCTGGCTTCTGAGAGGGCAGCGTTTTATCACATTTCTCTGTGGTGTGGATCGGAACCAAATTTCTTATCGCTTCTCCAGTTGGGTGTGATATTCCTCTGATTATTTGTTTGCTTTCTGCCAGAGTTTCCTGGGGAAGAGGAAGAGGGAGTAGAAGCGGAAGAGGGAAATTCTCGGAATGTGCTTTTTCAGACAGGCCTCGGGGATCCACGCTCAGCTGAGTTCTTGAGCATTAGCTGTGTCACGCCGGCCCCTCCTAACAAACACCTCCCTGCCTGGGTGGTGGCTGAGCTTTCAGGGCTTACAGAAGCAAAAAGAATCCAAGAACAATCATAGTGGAAAAAAAAAATGCTCTCTGCTCTGAAATAGACACATGTGCTGCTGCAAGTGCAGCTGTTAGGTGGGCTTGGAGTCCAGTACTCTTCATTCAGGACTCAGGGCCACTCTGTGTCCTTGGCATGTAGCCTCCCTACAACGGTGGCTGCATTTCTGTGCTTTTTGTGGCCCAGTGCTTTAACACAATGTGATGAATGTATCCTCAAAACACAGAAGCTGTACTGGCAGTTCTGCCCTACCTGGTGTGTCCCCTGTTCCGTGTGCCACCCTACCTGCCCCAGGGCTGCAATGGAAGGGTGGAAAGGATGTGATGTGGGAGGAAACTGCGCTGAGTGGGCGCTTGGAGTCTGTCTGTCTTTTCCTGCACTGTTCTCTTGGAGACCTGCCGGGCCCAGGGGGCTGCAGGGAGATGTCTATTGTAGCAGCTTGGCAGAGGCTGTGGTCAGAGCTGCTCACACGGGACAGGACATCCCCACTGCTATTTCCTAAACAAAAAGCTGCAGTGAGTAATTGAGAGTGACCTTTGGGGAGACCAAAGGGAGCAGGGACGCGGGTGAGAAGAGTGGATGCTGGCCAGGGCCCAGCACTGCTTCCAGGCCTCCTGGCAGGAAGGAATTTCTCGCTTCCCTCCTGCCGTTCTGTGCAAGCAGAACGTTTGTGAGCTGGCGTCCCACCTTCCTGCACGCAGCCCTCCCACCCCACCAGCCTGCAGCAAGTTGAGAGCCTCCTGCTGCCCTGATAAGACAGACAAAGGATAGAGAGCAAGGAAATGCTATTTCTGGTCTCCTGATAACAGTGTTTTTATACACAGAGAGGACGCAGGCCCTTTGTTGTCTGCCTTTGTGTGCTGGAAGCAAACTGTCGCTTGGATGTGATTCCAGTTCCTCCGTACCCTCACACCCAGAATTGCCCTGGGCAGCAGCTGATCAGGTTCTGGCTATGCTCAATGATGCTGATGCTTACCTCCCTTTAAGTCTGGCAGTTGGTGGGACAAGATCTCAAAGGCTGTGTCTGCATCTTAGTGTTTAATAGTGACGAACTTGTCCCAGAAGTTCCTGGCATCACTCCCTGTGAATGGAAATTGTAAAGAAATGAGGTGTTCCCAAGAAATCCCTTCTCCTGGTACAAAACCTCTCACTTTAATCCTATCCCTTGTTTTGGATTCTGCCACATGCTGTTAATTTATAAGCTCCAATTAATGGCTATAAATGCCAGATCACCTCGTTCCCCAGCTGCTTGCTATATATTCCACAAAATCCATAATTTTCCAGGTGGGACTTCCCTTGGGAAAAGCCCCAAGAATGCTCTCCAGCTGCCTTTTCTCTCTCTGAATTCTGCTTTTCAGGAGTCTGAGCAATTTGCTCAGTGAAGGAGTTTGATTTCCTGGTTGGTTATTCCTCATATTCCTCCCAGAGCCTTTCTAAAAATGCAAACCCAGCTCGGATTGCCCTTGCTGCCTCCCACCTGGCTGCAGCAGGACAGGCAGCGTTTGCCCAGGGCTCTGTGGCTCAGTGGGCTCATACCTGAACCCCTTGTGCTCCTCCAGGAAGCCTGCCTGGTCCTGTGAGTTATTGCTATTTGTGTTCTCCTCTTGCTCACACCTCTTTCTACGTAGTTCATTTTGGGTGAGTCTTTAGATATTTTATTTTTTTGTAATCACAAAGAAATGTGTAAACAGCTCCATAGTAACCTCTGGAGTAAATGAGTCACAGCCCTTCTGCCACAGGACGTTCTCTTTGCTCCTGTCTGCTGTTGTGTTTTCAGACCCTCAGCAGCTCGAGCTGTGAGGCTGTTACTCACCGTTTCCTGCGCAGAGCTGTGTGACTTCATCTGCAGCTCCTCTTCACCTATGGAACCCCCATGCTTATCATCTGTCCCCGAGCTGCAAGTATTCCAGTTTGAAGAAGCCCTGGGGGGTGCTGGCATTGCACGTGGGACGTGGTGCCTTTGCCACTGAGCACTGCCAGCCATGCTGGGTTGCCGTAAGTGGGATAGCAGAATTCCACAGCTCCCAGCTACTGCCAGAGTATCAGCACAGTAGGAGGAAAGCATGGATCCTGGACCATCCTGGTGTGTTTTCTCTGTTTGCAGTGAGGTACAGAATGCTGGAGGACCGGGCAGCCCAGCGATATCGTTAAACCACCTTTTAATTAGCACCAGCCCAATGATTCCCTGGGTAAAACCCTTGGGTCTTGTGTTTAAGGACAGCTCTAGCGGACATCAGGAGCAGCACCCTGCTTTGGAGCCCGTTCAGTCTCACACAGTGCGTTCACTTGATCTGAGCCCTTACGGCAGCAGAGGGAGCTCTCACGCTTGGCTTTGAAGAGAAAAAATAAAGGAGCAGAGAAAGTTTTCAGGAGGGGCTGCTGGAATCACCCACTTGCAGAAGTGCTCCTCCAGAAGTGGCTCAGCCCTGCCCTCCTTCCCTGCAAAGCAGCCAAGCACGCCGTGCTATTGAGCTCTGGAAATTCAAAGCATCTAAAGCATAAATCTCACCCACCCCAATCAGGTCCGTGCTGCTGCTAAGCCATGTTTGTGTGCTCATGGTCAGCCCCTCCTTGATTAATCATTTCATGTTAAGTACGCTCTCAAAATGAATGTACTGACACGGAAAAGACAATTGAAAATGAGAGTCCAAACTACCAATGGAGGATTTTGCCTCTGCATCCAAGTTGGCAAATGAACATGGGCACTGGTAAGGAATAGTCACCCTCCAGATATTTCTGCAGAAAAGCCCAGGCAGGGAATGAATGATGGGAGCATGCAGGGACAGGGCTGATCCAGGAATGGGGCAGGCAGTTTGGCTGCAGCTCCACCTTGACCCATGCAAATCTGGTTGGGTAAAAGCATGTTCCTAGGGAAATGAAAGTTTCTGGTGTGGCTGTTTGCCAGCTGAAGCTCCGGGGAGGAGCCCAGTGTCGTGGTGGTGCTCTGGGTTGAACAGCTTATGTGGGGCAGTGTGATGTTGAGTACTGGAGGGTGCAATCTGAGGGGGTCCTCTGCGCCGTGAGCAGCGGCTCTGGCTGGGAACAGGCTGTGACTGTGCTGGATGCTGAGGACTTCAAGGTGGATTATGCATCTCCTGGGGTCACCAAGCCCCACATCGCAGCACAGATGTGACCTGGGCGCAGGGTGTGTGCATCCAGCACAGCCATCCACCCCCATACTCACCAGGTCAGCACAGTTACTTCTGCTCTGTGTGTTGCAGCCAGAAGCAGGGCTGGGCTTGGGGCTGTCAGCACTCCTCGGGGAACCACAGCATCCAGCTGCAGGGGATGAGCTCAGCATGCTGAGCCGCCACCTTTGGAAGCCTTTTGAGCCAGGGCAGAGCTTACTGCAATCCTGACCAGGTGGTTTTCTGCTTACAGTGACACCTGCTTGGTGCTGAGCACAGCCAGGTGAGGAGCTTTGGGGCCATGCTCTGCACAGCTGTCATGGATTTGCAATTGCACTGCAAAGCAATCTGTGTGCAGGATTTGCTGTCCCATGCATGCAGTCTCTGGCATTGCTTTCCCCACAGGCTGAGTCCCCGCTCAGCTCACGGTTGGAGCGTGGACCTCTGACTTCCAGCTGCAAACATCTCCTCCTTGCACAAGAGGAAGCAGCCGAGCTGATGTGCATGGGAATTATCCCATGTCTTGGAACTCCTTCGGGTCTTGAAGCCATCTGCACAGCCCTGCCCGGGTCGGGGTGAGACATTCCGTTTTTCCTGTGTCATTCGGGATTCAGAGCCAACTGCTGGCCATGCCTGTGTGCGGGGCGGCTGCGAGCCGTGTGCTGTCAGTGTGGTGTAACAATCCTGCTGTGTGGCCAACACACAGTGCTGGGTCGGTCATGTTCCTGCAGGAAAGGGGCAAAAGAGAAGGAGCACGAGTGAGGGGTTCTGGGATCCTGGGTGAAAGCGCTGTGCGTCTGCAAGGCACGGTGCAGGAGGGACAGTGCAAGTGTTGCAATAAACGTTGGTGATTTGGGGGCTCGGGGGGGGGATTTGTGAGAGCATGGATACAAATCTGTCATGGTGCTGCTGCGCTTTGTTAATTCATCCCATATGCTGTCCTGTAAGTGTGTCAGCAGAAGTGCTGCCAAATGGGAACTGGCAGCCCCCAGCTTCCCAAACCCTCCAAGTCAGGGCACCGAGCCCCGCATCATGCTTTCTTCTCCCCAAAATAAAAATCTTGAGCTGTCACTGGGGAGAGGGAGGGTCCATAACCCCAGATGTTCCCTCTGAGGGCTCCTTACCCATGTGCACTGTGCTGCAGGTGCTCAGGCATCACTTGCAGCCAAACCTGGGCACGCAGCACCCATCTCCCATCTCTTACCATAGCGTGGTGCTGCTGGCGGTGTGCCCACATCCCACGTGCTGCAGCTCTCCCTGACCAAAACACCTCTATCTGCAAGCAGTCAGGGCCGTGAATACATCACACATCCAGCCACTTCTGCCCCGAGCAGGGCTGGGGCTGCTGGGCTGGGACACCAGAAGTGACCTCAGCGCCGAAACTTATGGCTGCACTGGGAGGGCTCTGCCCTCACCGCGTGTGCTCTGAAATCCTCCTTATTTACGATGTAATGGGAAAACAGCGAGCGGCAGTCAGAGAGGCTGCACAGCGCCCTCCTTTCCTGTGCTGGCCAGGAAATGGGTGGGGGGCAGAACACACCCAGTGATGGAGACGAGATGGGGATGCAGACACAAATGGGGATAGAGAAGAGGATGAGGATGGGGCTTGGGATGGGGACAGGGATGAGGATGCTCTACTTTCTTGTGCAAAGCACTGCCCATCCCATGAGAGGGTCCAGACGACCAGCCCTGATCCCTGCTCCCAGGGCTGTTTGGGTGGAACTGTTGGCCTTGGCTAACCTCCCCATTGCCTTGGAACACCCTCACTTTTCTGCATCCCTCTCAGTGCCTTCCTGTTCCCACCCCTCCCACCCTCAGTCTCCACTACAAGTGTTCCCCTTCATTGTCTGTGAGCAGCAACTTGCAGCCCTCAGTCCTGACATGACCGCACTAAATCAGAGCATCAAACCACGCCGTCTCTCTTACCCTGCTCCCAGCCTTCATCCTTGGACGCTGAGGGGCATTATGCTGGGGGCACAGGTCCCTTCCTGCAGGTGACCCTGGTGAGGGTGGCAGGGAAGGGGCCAGTTCAGGGAATGTGGGAGCAGGATGGGGGCAGAAGGTGCATGGAGTGGCAGAAGGGGGGGGGAGGATGGGTGCATGGAGTGGGGCTTTGTTATCCCCCTCCACAGGCTCTCAGGGCACGGGATGAACAATGACACACTTCCCAAACTTGCCTGCCCCTTGCCAAATGCATTACTCAATGCAGAGAAGCTGTGGGTGGCTGAATCCCTTCCCTATGAGCAATGGGGCAGTGAGCAGTGCAGCAGGTCCCCATGGGGCGGCTCTCCCACCTGCTGCAGGTGCCAGCACAAAGCTTGCTGCAAACAGCACTGCTCCCATCCATCCCTTCCTTGCCAGGGATTTGTTGCAAGCAACAAAGTGGGAGTGCTGGGAGGAACCACAAGCTCCCAAAAGCTCAGTGCAGAAAATATCCATGAGGTCAGCCTGCTCCTACTGCTGCTATTGCAAAATACTGTGGGGGCTCTTCAGTGCAAGGTGCAGATGTAGAATTTGCCATGGAACCACGTGTCTCACACGTTGCCTAAAATGTATGTGTGTGGATTAGAAATTCCCTGCCCAGGTGCTAACAATTGTGTGCAAACAATGGAGTTGCAGCCGGCGCCTGCCTGATCCCTGTGCCACTGTGCCCAGGAACTGGTGAGGGCAGGGCCACGGGGAAAGGTTGTGGGGTCAATGGTGGGAGAATGGGAATAAGGGTGCTGTGTCCTCTACTGTGCTTCTCTGGGACGAGGAGGAGAAGGGTCTCAGTATCAGCCAGGAGGGGGGTGGGGGCAGAGGATGCCACTGAGCATCAGTGTAGGGTGTTGCCAGTGGTGGCTGGGGCGGTGCTGATGGCCCCGGGGCTGCTGCCAAGGTTGGAGGGCTGCAAAGCTGTCCTGTGCTCTACGTGCTTGCTGTTATGGCAAAGCAAAATCATGTATTTGAGACTGCAGAGAGCTCAATGGGGGGAAACCACCTTGTGCCATGGGATCTCTGGGGCTGTGCCAGGCTGTGTGTGCCCAGCACAGGGTGAACAAGCTCGGCTTAGCTTGAGCAAAGGCAATCCAGCCTGACCACTGCTGCTAAAGGATGGTGAGCTCTGTGCTGTATCCAATGCATGGGAGCAGGTTCAAACCCTTTGCCATCGATGCATACTTGGGCTCAGTGCTCAGGGCAATGTGAGGCTGCAGTGTGACATCTCTATAGAAACCCCATGTTTGTTGGCAGCACAGCAAGCTGCTGGCCTGCCTGCTCCTCAGAGAGAATGAGAGAAAAGGTTTCAGCCCTGCAGCCTTTTGAGGATGTTTTGTTCCCAGATTCACCATGTGCTCAGTGACGGGTGTTATTTTGAAGGAAATCCTGGAGCCTCTGGAGCAGAACACTTCTGACCACTTGATGCTGATGGAGACGTCTTCTATCAACACCTTCAGGAACTCACGTGCAGGTGAGTGCTGCCGGGGCTTTGGTGCTATGTGTGTGAGAGCTCAAACCTCCTCCATGATTGAAGCTGAGTGCTGTGCATTGCTGAAGGAGTCTGCAGCCCTGCTACGTGCACTGGGTGATGCTGAGCTGTTTCCCAGCCCCGTTCTCTGGGCAGGAACCACAGCTGCTCCATGTTCAGCCTGGATTTTGTAGCCCAGCTTTTTCCCAGAGGATGAGGCATATTGCTTGAAAGCTCTGCTCTGCTCCTGCACGTGGTGCTGAGCAGTGCCTGAGGCTCGTGCTGCATGCAGACACACAAGATGCATACGTTACTTGGAGCACTGCCCGGGAACATGGAAAGCAGATGTTGGGCTGCAACCCGGGATGAGCCGTGCTGATGGTTGGTGGGATGGAGGTTGGCAAGGAGCCGTGTCTGGAGATGCAAACAGTGCTGAGGGGGCTGTGCTTAGGCCTGCTGACTGCTGTTCTGGAGCTCAGTGGGAAGCAGGCTGAACCCTGGGTATTTTGTCCATGTTTCCAGATGAGGATTTCTCTGCCTTGCCTTCAACGGTGTTTCTGCCAAAGGTTTTGTTGCATCTTGGTGGAACATGTGCCAATGAAGCTGTGGTGGTAATGTGGTGGATGCAGCAGTGTCCAATCTCTTTGTGTATGTGAAGTTTATCTATTTGCTGTTATTATCTGTGGCAAGTCTGGGCTGTTCCAAAATGGGATTGGGTGAGCCCAGCCTCCCTTGTCTGTCCCAGAGCTCCTGGGCATGGGGCATGACACAGGTAATGTGGTTTTAGGAGCATCCTTTGGTCCTTCCCAGCATACCTTATGAAGCAGGGAGAATCTGGAAAGCTGGGACTGATCTTCAGATCCATTTGAGCTTCAGACCCAAAGGAAGGATCCCATGGGCTGGGCACTGAGCTCCCTGACTCCAGCAGTGGGGTGGCAGGAGCTGTCTGACTCTGTCACAGAATCATAGGTTGGAGTTGGAAGGGACCCCTAAAGGCCGTCTGGTCCCACCTCCTGCACTGAGCAGGGACACCCACAGC
>NW_024885094.1:44385-59888 GCF_019232065.1 Centrocercus urophasianus | reverse complement strand
CCCTGGACGCAGTGCTGCAGATGGGGCCTCACAAGAGCAGAGCAGAGAGGGACAATCCCCTCTCTGTCCCTGCTGGCCGCCCCTCTGCTGATGGAACCCAGGATCCCATTTGCTTGTACCAGCTCCTTGGTCCTCCCCTGGTGCAGCTGCATGCTGGGCTGCAGACATCTGCTTTATAAACCCTGGGGAAAGTTACAGGAGTGATTTCTAGCAGCATCTCAGGTTCGCATTTCCCCGCAGCCACCTTTATATCTGCTCTGAGGTTGTTTCTCCTGCAGAGACCGATGTCTGAGTGACACGACCCTTTGCAGCATGCACAGGAGCAGTGTTTGTTGCTTTTGCTTCTCAGCATCTCACGGGCAGTGGAGGAGACAGAGCATTTCCTTCGGCCAAAGAAAAAGAAAAATCCGAGTACAATTTTCCTGTAACTCTCACATTTGCAAAAAGAAATTGCCCAGGCACCTATCTGCCTTTCACCTCAATGATCCTTGCCGTGTGCATTCTCCATAGCAGCTCTCAGAACAGCTGAGGAAAGCTCCAGCCCTGACCTCACAGCTCCTGCTGCCCTGTGCTTGTGCTGAAATCAGTGCTCTCCTCCACTCCATCCCTCCGTGCTGCCCATCCCGCCCTGCACGGAGCTGGTGGCTCTTTCTCCTCCTCTTCACTCTGCTCCCTCTTTCTGGAGCCCTCAGCTCCTGGGATGAGCTGCAGCTTCCAGGGGGTGAGTGCACAAATGAAATGGGGGAACAGTTTGGGGCACATCAGCAGCCCCAGCCTTGGGTGCAGCCACCCCTGGATGCCATCACACCGCAGCAATGCCCCATCTGGGACATTGTGTGAGCAGAGCTGCAAGAGGGCTGGGAGCAACGATGCAGCATTTGGCAAAGCTCTTCTGGAACTGCTCCAGGTCAGGCTGTGCACTTGCTGACATATGAGATAACCCAGGGGAGGGGAGACAACCAAAGGGTGTTGGGCAGCAGGTGGATCACCTTGGGACAGGGTGGGGGCTCATCTAGTGAAAGGGGCAGCTCAGACAGCTTGGGTGTGAAGAGTGTCCACGTGTCCACAACACATCATGAAGGAAACACGGGAATGTAGCCACAGAAAGCACCATGTCACAGGATGTGCTGGACTGAGCTGCTTGCACATTGCACCCCAAGCCAAACTACCTTCACTGAACCACAGCCTGGGAGTGGGGAGGAGTTTTTGTGGTGCTCCCAAAGAGATACAGGCAGAGAGGATGGCAACATGAGGCAGCAAAGAGCATACAGTCCCCTTGCAGACCCTGCAAGGAGATGGGGCTCAGCTCCCTGGCTTTGTGTCCTCAGCCATTAGATCCTGTCTGTTCTTCATAACAGCCAAGCTGAGAAATGATTCACATAATGAAGGCTGCAGAGTCTCATGTGATCACATAGCCCTGGGAACTGTGAGCTCTGTGCAATCAGTGGATGTGGGGAGGCTCGTAATTAAAAGCACAAGTCTGGCAGCATTGTTTGTACTTCTTCGGAGCCTGAATCTGCCATCAGAGTGACTCCCTGGCTGCTCCCAGCAGCCTCCTCCTCACACCTGCAGGGAGGAGAGCACTGCTGTGCACCCCAGCTCTGCCCTCCAAAGTGAACCGCAGTCATCCATCCCTCCGTGGGGAGGAAAAGAGCCGTGTTGCAAAAGGGGTGACAGGTTTCTCTTGGAGTGTTTTTTTCTCCAGGATAAGGCATTGCCTGTGAGAAACCCATCTGGAGAGGGAAGGAAGGAGCCCCTGCCAGCACCAGGTGTGCTGCTGGACTCCCCTCGGGCTGAGCAGGATGAGGACCCGCCTGCTCCTCCAGATGTGCGCCAGCAAGTTCAGCACTAGGATTCAGGAATCAGCCATGATTCAGGGGCAGCAGGTGTCCTCTGGATCTGTGAGTGACAGACAGGGTGATGAGCACGATGCAGAACGCCAGCATGGCACTGAGCTGGGAGATGCACTTGCTGAAGGCTTCAGCTCATGCCTGCCAGGAGATGATGCTTAGGAAGCCCCTGATGATTCTGGTGTAGGACAGAAGGATGCTCAGGAGGCATCACGACCATTAACCCATACTGTTCACCCAGCACATCAGTCTCAGCATGTCCTGATGATCCCTGTCCTCCTGTGCAGCAGTGGGACTGCACTTGGGACCTGCAGAAGGGCATCTTCTTGATGAGAACAGCAATGGAAAGCACTGTGCAGATGCCCTGTGTGAAAATTGCCCCCATCTTCATTATCAGAGACCGGTCAGGACAGACCATGGTGCAAAGAGTGGCAGATAGCAGTGAAGTAGTCAGAGAGCACGGCCACCAGGAGCCTGGACTCTATGGTGGAGATGCAGATGAAGTACATCTGGACAACGCATGTCTCAAAACAGACAGAACTGGACTTAGACCAGAAAATGGCCAACATGGTGGGCAGGGTGGAGAGAGGCAAGTCCAGGTCTGCCACGGTCAGGAGAGGAAACAGCGCACGGCGCACGGAGGCTGTGGTCAGTCTTCATCATCCGGAGCGAGGCGCCGCTCCCCAGCAGCGTGGGGAGGGAGAGGCAGCAAAGAAGCAACGCCATCCAGTGGCTGCTCAGCGGCACACCAGGAATCCCAGGGAGGGTGAAGGTCAAGGAACTGGGCTTGGTCCTGTTAGAAGCCAGCATCTCATGTGCTGAGGGTCCAGGGGTCAGGAAATCACAGAGCATCCCAGAATGGCAGCCCTGCTGTGAGACAACCCACACACCCCACCAGCGTGGGGAGGATCAGCTCCTGAGAGCCAACAACACACATTGTGCCCTTTGGCACATCACAGAATCAGAATGGTTTGAGCTGGAAGGAACTTCTAAGGTGGGTCATGTAGTCTGACCCCTCTGTAATGACCAGGGACACCCAGAGCTCCCTGTTCAGTGCCCTGTCCAGCCTGACCCTGGGTGTCAGGGATGGGATGGGATGGGATGGGATGGGATGGGATGGGATGGGGAAGGGAATGGGGATGGGATGGGATGGGATTGGGATGGGATTGGGATGGGATGGGATGCGATGGGATGGGATGGGATGGGATGGGGAAGGGAATGGGGATGGGGATGGGATGGGATGGGGATGGGGTTGGGATGGGGAGGTCAGTGAGTCTGGCTGCTCCCTGCAGTGGTGGGCACAGGGCAGCGGGGGCACAGCTCTGCAGCCCTAGCCATACAGTCCCTGCAGGACAGTAAAGGGGCATGGAGTGGAAGAGGATCAGAGAATTGTGGCATCCTTAAGGTGGGGAAAGACCTCCAGGAGCCCCAGTCACAGCCCACTCCCATCATGACCACTGACCACATCCCTCAGAGCCACATCCCCACAGTTCTGTAACCTCCAGGGATGGTGACCCCCCCCCAGCTCCTTGGGCATCTGTGCTCTTTGGAGAAGAAATACTCCATAATATCCAGGAGAGGAAGGCAGAGAAGGATCGTTGTGTGCCCTGACCCCAGTGCAGTCTGACCACAAGAGGTAACGCCTCATTCTGAGATGAGAAGGATTCTGTCTGTATTGATTTCTTCTCTTTTTTTGTGTAACTGTGGCAAGATGTGTAATGTTTAAGGGATCTTTATCAGCAAACCTGCAGGACGTTTAACCAAAGTAACTCTGATGGAAGCAAAATGGAGTTGTGCTTCACAGACGACAAAAAGGGTTAAATGGAAAGGAAGAAATCCAGAGGCTCAGCTATGGATGAGAGCCTGAAGTGGTGCTTCATCTGCCCGAGGCTGTAATAAAACCTGATGGCAAACACTGCAAGAGCAGACCGTAAACACTGCATCTCTGTTTGGTGCTATGGCCCACCTGCAGGCAGCTCTATCCCTCCATCAGCTGCTCAGACACCCACTGGGGAGAGGGAGACCCAGGGATCAGCATCAGCTCTGACTGCCCATGGGACAAGGGAGGACAGTTCCCCAAAACCCAACCAAGCAGAGTGGGGGAGGGAGGTTGGCACAACAAATGGGCTGAGAGCGTAAAGGGCCTAAAGCTGAAGATGTGAAAACCCCTCTGGGCTTCTGGTGGGGGCAAAGGTGTTGTAAAAATGGCTTACATGTCCTGTTCACATTCATAGAGTCACAGAATGGCTTGGGTTGGAAGGGACCTCAAGGGTCATCAAGCTCCAACCCCTAACGTGGCTCTTGAGGAAAATTCACGATGAGCTTATACTTACTGAGGTCGAATTTTTATATTAAGTCCATCTGAGTATGTTCAATCATAATTAATGCTAAGCAAAACAATTACTCAGCTAGTAAAGCAAAGTCTTTGCGCTTCTCTAACATGCTGGCTTGCTGCTTCAACCAGAAACCTGTGTAACTCCTTGCATTGCTTCCACCCTCCAACCCATCGCCACTGCCCTGCAGGAACGCCTCTGCTCTGCCCTCCTGCAGGCACCCCCTGCCCTGCCCTGCTCAGCACAGCCTTCTCCTTGTCCTCAGCAGCCACATTCCCTGCTGCATCAGGTACAGGATGGGCACCACCACCTCTGGAAACCTGTGCCAGCGCCTCAATGCCTCTGCTGTCAGCAACTCCTCCCTTTATGTCCAATCCACATCTCCCCTCTTTTAGTCTAAAACTATTTCCCCTTGTCCTATGGCAGACTCTGCTATGGAGTCCCCCTGTTTCTCACAGCCCCTGTAGGTACTGAAGGCTGCTCTCAGCTCTCCCAGCAGGCTGCACTGCTCCAGCTCTCAGCCCATTCTCATGGCAGAGGTGTTCCATCCTCTCTGTTCATTCTTGTCTATAAATTCCCACTGCCAGCTGCAATAGCATATTTTATAAATACCATTCTTCATTTTAAGGCTTAGGAGCTCAAGCAAATCTGCATGAGCTTCATGTCAGTTTTCAATTACATCAGCTTCAGGGCTGCATTTCTCCCCTGACGTCTTTCCCAGAGTGGGAATTTTTCACCCCTGCTGCATCTGTTTCACTGTGAGCCGCCTCATCCTTTATGCAATGCGACAGGTCTGAAGCCCATGTGTTTTATCTCAGCCACGTTGTCTGTGATTCCTTATCTTCAGGGTGCATTGTGCTGGGCATATTCTTCTTGAAATAGGTTGCAGCACTTGTTTCTCTCATCCCTTCTTCACCCAATCGCTATTTCTCACGGAGATGCCACTTGCTGGCCCTGCGGAGCCTCCTGCAGCACAACTCAATTTTAACTGCTTAAACCATGACAACAGGGGGACTGGTGTCTGTGTCCTCTCAGAAGAGAAAGTTGCTCCAAGACTCGGGCCGGATGCTTACAGCACTACAACGAGGCTGAGCTGCAAAAAAACAAGAGATCTTGATATTTAAAATTCACGTACTCTGCCTTCAGATGGCCATTCTGATCCACTGTGACACACACTGGTAAATGCAGAGCTCTTCCACGGCGGCCTGTGTGGACCCTGGGCCTCTTTAGAGGATTCAGAGCAGACAGGCGGCACTGTGTGTCTGCGTGACAGTTTTGAGACCAGGTTTGTGGTTTTGTCAAAAGCAGGGTTGTTGGGTGAGCAGAGAGGAGCCGTCCCTCATGGCAGGGCAGCGATGCAAAGGGCTGCGCCTTGCTGGTGTCGTGGTGCTGGGTACCACCCTGGCCGTGGTGCTGCCCGTAGCCCTGGCCGTGTCCTCGGTGCGTCTCTGATCTGACCCTCAGGGCTGTCACTGTGCAAGGAAGGCTCAAGGTGTTCAGCACTGCAGTGCCCGTGTCTGCCCGGTCTTGGCTTTCTACGTGCCGCTGATGGGGCTGTGTGTGGGGCTCTGCTTTGGGAAGGACCTGGCTCTGCTGGTCCGTATCACCATGGGGAACATCTACGTAAGGAAGGTTCATCATTCACAGAGTAAGGACAAATAAAAGGAGGTTTGCAGAGTCATAGGGCTTGGAAGGTTTTGTTGATCCTCAAGTCCAACCCATCTGCTGAAGTGGGTTCCTGATTTTCCTTACAGTTTCCAGCGCTGCTCACCTAAACTCACCCAGCTGCTGGTTTTCCTTTGCTCGGGTCGATAGCTCTGGGGATGAGAAACACACTCCTCTCCCATCGCTGTGCTCATGCTGCCTCACCCTCGGCTGGCTCTCAGTTGCTATCATAACACAAATAATAATTTATGGCTGGAACCTGTAGAGCAAATATACTTTGTGCAACCAGAAGTGGTGCTGTAAGAGGCTGCATGAGCGCTGGGCTCAGTGGCTGCAGTCAGAGTGCTGCAGCAGTAACCTCTCACTGGAATTCCTTTCCTTGCAGCAATCTCAGTGCGTCCTTGAAAAGCAGCAGCAGCAGCAGAGATGCATGTGACAAAATATTTTCATCCAATATTAATGTTTTCATTGTGGCTTTTTGGGGAGGGAGTTTTGTGTTTGTTTTTTTTTCTTCCACTGCCTTTCTAAACCATTTAGAAATGCATTTTTGGAAGAAACCTCTAAGTGCCACTTTCTGGAAGCAGAAATTTCTGGGAGGACTCTTGTTAAGAACTTCATTTCCTGAGCTGGGAGCAAAGTAACTTCACTCATTGTCTGCACAACACAAACAGGCTGTGAATGTGGCTTCAGAAACCCACAGGGAGTTGTGCTTGGTGCGGGCAGCATGGTTTGCGTTTGGGATGGGGACTGAGGGGGGATGTCAGGGGATCCCCTGTGCTGGGCACAAATGGGTCCAGTGTGGGAAGAGACCATCGTGCACCAAGCAGAGCCCATCAGGGGAGTTTATAACGAAAATATCTTGAAGGGAGAACATAAAATGTCAGAGGACCTTGGTGGGAGTGAGGATTTCCCACCTCCTGGTCTGCAGTTGCAAATGCAAGGTCAGGGATGCAACAGTTAGGGAGATGCCAACGAAACTGTTCCATCAATTCCTTTCACACTGCAAACAGGGATCTCCTCTTTTCATCGTCCAGATTTAGAAATACGCCAGACATGCAGCAAAGCACATTTCTTGTTCTAGGACTTGGGGGAAGTAAATGAAGAAGTTGCATTCATTCCATAGGAAAACGATGGATTCTGTGTGTTGGCGGTGGGCTGTTTTTCTGCGTGCAGTGTTTGGAGCTCTGACCCAAGAATCAGATCCGTGGCTGCTTCGTGCATTGGTAAATAACTCAGACAACAGAAGCCGTGTCTCTGTTGTTGGGGGGGAATCACGAGCAAAACCCAGCGGTCGCCCACCACCCACCCCCGTCCCAGCTGACACACACTGCTGCTGCCCCTCTTCCCCCCCAGCAGCACCAGCAGCTCTTTGGAGGGGACCTGCAGGCCCTCGGCTCGTTTTCCCAGCACACAGAAAGGAACGAAAAACAGACAAAGGAGCTCAAACAAGAATGTTATTTGCACCCAGCTCACTATCAGCACTGTGACGTCAAAGCCGAGCGCTCTGAAAATTTTCCAGCCCTCTGGATTTAGCAGCCAGCTCCGTTTGCCAAGCAGGCTCCACTGCTCGGATGAGGAATCAGTTGGATGGTTGCAATCAAAGAGCCCATGGCTCAGGGAACTGGTGGAGACTGGTGACGAGTGGCAGCTTCAGGAGGAAGTTTTTGAGCCAGGGTGGTGAGGCACTGGCACAGGTTGCCCAAGGAGGCTGTGGATGCCCCATCCCTGCAGGCATTCAAGGCCAGGCTGGATGTGGCTCTGGGCAGCCTGGGCTGCTGGTTGGCGACCTGCACACAGCAGGGCTTGGAGCTGGATGAGCACTGTGCTCCTGTGCAACCATTCTGCGATGCTATGATTCTTTAGTCCTACATGACATCCTTGACTGTAAATTGGAGGGATGTGGATTTGTTGGAAGGATCATTCTGAGGGTAAGGAGTTGGCTGATGGTTGCATTCAAAGGATCAAGGCCAACGGTTCAGTGTCCAGTGACCCATAATGAGTGGTATTCCTCGAGGCTCAGCACAGAGCCTGGTGTTACCCAGTGCCCTTCTCAGCATCATGGACAGCAGGATTGAGTGCCACATCAGCAGGTTTGGGGGTGACACGAAGCTGAGTGGGGCAGTCCATATGCTGAAGAGAAGGAGTGCAATCCAGAGGGACCTGGACAGGCTGCAGAAGCTGGCCTCTGCAAACAAGTGGTTCAGCAAGGTCAAGTGCAAAGTCCTGCACCCGGGTAGGGGCAGCCCCAAGGATGAACTCAGGTCCCTGTCTGCTCTGTCTCAGACCCTTCAGCCGTGCTGTGATCAGCTCTGGAGCCAGACGTGGGGCTGCTGGGGTGGGATCAAAGGGGGCTGTGGGGATGCTCAGAGGCTGGAGCACCTCTGCTAAGGAGCCAGGATGAGAGCTGGGGGTGTTCAGCCTGGAGAAGGGAAGGCTCTGGGGAGAACAGCTAGACCTCCCATGTGAGATCACCATAGAATGATGAAGGTTTTAAAAGACCTCCAAGGTCACCACGTCCAACCCAATCCATCCACACCATTCCCACTAACAATGTCCACACCTTCACAGTCCCTGAACAGCTCCAGGGATGACTTCCCTACCTCCCTGGGCAGCCTGGCCAATCAGTCAGAGAACAAATTTCCCCTAACATCCAACCCGGCCCTCCCATGGCACAACTTCATGCCATTATCTTTCATCCCATCACTGTTATCTGGGAGCAGAGGCTGACTCCTTCCTGGCCACAAGTTCCTTTCAGGAGTTGTTGTAAGTTATTTATGGCCTTAAGGAGTGCCAGAGGAGGCTCAGAGGAGGCTAATATCAATAACTGGACATTAGGAACAGTGTTGTGGTGAGGCTGGCACAGCCTGCATGGGAGGTGGAGGAGTCACCGTCTGTGGAGGTGCTCAGAAAAAGGCTGGATGTGGCACTGAGGGACGCGGTTTAGTGGACGTGGTGGTGATGTGCTGACTGGGTGATCTTAGAGGTCTCTTCCAACCCGAACGATTCTATGATTTTATTTCCAGACCTTCTTCTTCTTCAGACAAAGATGAAAACCTTGGTGCTTCCATGATTCTATGAAACCTTTCACCTTTATGGACCGGTCTCTAAAAAATCTGCTCGTCATTGCTCGAATGCTGAGACAGAGATAACACAAGCAGCGAGGAAGGGGAGCGCATTTGTTTACAAGCCATTGCTATTCCTGGCTACTCCCAGGCAGCAGTTTCTTGTCTGTGATGATTACAGTCTCTTCTGAGCCAGCAGTGAGCGATCAGGGCAGTCAGGTTCCATAAGATGGGTAAATGTTGGCATGCGAGTCCTTTTAGGTCCTTTTAGCCAGCTGAGGAGCTGTGAGACACAAAAAGGGGATGACAGAGGCAGCCCAAAGCACCGTGCTGAGCTGGGTGCAAGGCTGCATTTAACCCAGGGCTATGCCAGTACTCCTAAGCACATCGCCAAGCTCGGAGCCACGTTCAGCCCTCAGCCAGACCGAGGTGAGCACAAAGCAATCTGCCCTAAAAGCCACCAGATATGCCAACATATATATGTGAGCTTTGTCTCTTACCGGCTTAACGATCTACTTAATTGCTTCCAGACATCATCAATTAAGTGAATATTGGGGTGGAGAACCGACAGCTACAGACTTGTGACCTCAATTAACCTTCCTGCACGAATTCACCACATCAGTGCTGTTTGGATGCAGGTTTTCCATGGTTAAGCCAACTTCCAACAAGCTGTGGGCAATGCAGGTTTGACATCTGGCAATAGCTCATCTCAGATCTGCCATTATCTGACCGTAGCTCCGGTCAGCTCCTTTCCACCTGAAGGGGATGGCAAACATCGTCAAGAAGGTCAAGAGTCCTTCTTGTCCTTTATGGGCAGCACAAAAGCCATGAGCTGTGGTGAGGAATGGGCTTGGCAGTAGGAAAATGTTCTGAAAGAGGAGCTCTGCAGAAAGGAAGGTGTCTCCGCGGTGAATTATTGTTGTATGCTTGTACATCAATCTATTGGGAGATGAGTTGCTGTTATACTGGCGATGTGATGGGGCTGGGTGGTTACCCTGGGGCTCCCAAAATCAAAATTCAAGAGATCTTTGGCTCTCTCTGATGAGGAATGCTGGGTGGCTGTTGGTTGGTTGCAAAAGTAGTCAGCTGTGTGTTTTACACGGACTCTGATTGCGTGGCTGATATATGGACCGTGTCTGAGAACTGCATAGAAGTGAAGTCCACCAAATCTGTGTAATGCAATGATCTCTACTCAGCAGCAGAGAAGCAGGTCTATAAAAAGATGGGTGAGGAGAGAGTTGAAATCTCAGCGTCACATCCTGGGATCTGTGGGTCTGTTCACTTCTCACGAGGCCAATCTGCAAGCAGCCAAACGCGGCAGCTCCTGCGGTGCTTTGCTCAGCACTGAGCACCTCATTCTCTGGGGGCACTGGAAAACAAATGCGATCCGTTTGCAACAGATCTAATGGAGTACAGCAAGCCAGGGAAAGCTGGCTGGAAGTGCTCCTCATTTCTAGAAAATCTGCAGGATTTTGACTACCGCAATGATCAAAACTTGTCACTTTGCACATTACTGAATTGACAAACTGCACGAAGCATAACCCTATCAGCTTTTTGAGCTGATGAATTGCACAGAAAATGCTCTGAAGCGTGTTGACAGGACCTGAAGTGCTGCTCCACCTGAAGTCATCAAAGATGGGAACGATGCTCCCATCGTTGGTGTTGATGTACAGCTCAAAAATCACCAAAATTACTGCAATATCTCCCTAGCGTGGCGTTTCCAAATGGGCTGCAGCTGCAGCCGTCCTTGGGCTCTGTTGGTGGAAGCAAAGGGCTCCATCATGCAAGGCTGGGCTGGGGCTGAGGGCGTGGGGGGCAGCTCCTCTGTGTGTGTAGCTCTGAGCAGGGCTGGGGCACGGCCCCACAGTGCTGTCCCATGGCCTGGGCCCTGAGGCACTGCATGGGGCTGTGGGCAAATAGACAGGAGGGAGCACGGAGCGTAAGGCAGCCGCAAGAGGGGTGAAGCTGCGGGGCAGTGGGGAGAGCTCCCAGAGGGGGCTGCTGTACATCAGATCACACCAAGGGGGTGGGACCATGAATATACCAGAAAAGGGTAAACCAAGGCACCTCATCCCAGGAAGAGCTGAGTCTGAGGCTCGTTGAAGAGCATCTTTTAATAATCTGGATGGCTTAGCAATACAGGGTGAGTAAGGAGTAACACTGCCCAGAGCAGCACATGGGTTTGCAGGTTACCTCTGAGTGAGAGGATGGATGTATTTGTAGGATCTCGGATGTGTTTGTAGGATCTCAGATGTGTTTGTACGATCTCGGATGTGTTTGTAGGATCTCAGATGTGTTTGTAGGATCTCGGATGTGTTTGTAGGATCTCGGATGTGTTTGTAGGATCTCGGATGTGTTTGTAGGATCTCGGATGTGTTTGTAGGATCTCGGATGTGTTTGCCCTCTCCACATCAGCAGTTCTGGCAGGAGGCACTTTTCTTCCCTGCCAAGCTGGCTCGTGCCATTGATGGCTCTGCATCCCTGCATCAATGGCCGTGGTCTGACTGCACTGCAAGAAGAGCCTCTCTGCAATGAGCTCTTATGGCCAGCATCGTCTTGGCAGAGCTCACACAGTATTGGCTTCATGGAACTGGCATTACACTGCAAAAAGCAATGACTGGAAACAGGCCGACGTGCCTGCTGGCTTGTGTCATGTGCAGGGCTCGAAGCTTGGCAGAGATTATGTAGAGGTCAGGAAAGTCAAATGTCTGGAACCAGGGAGATAAAATCTGTCCCTTAGGTACAATGGGGAAAGAAGTGCCTGAGAAACGTGTATCTCTTCCCAGTCAGCCTAATTTCACCTTCTGTGCATCTGTTTTCCCTGAAAGTGGCATTAATTTGTGAAACTCCTTGATTGACAGCGTAAATGATGAAACTTGCTCCAAAAACCAGCCCAGATGGATTTTGGGATGTGGTTATTAAGAAGGGAGAAAGCACATCCGGACTAGGAAGTCCCCCCCGAGCTTCAAATGATTGGAAGATGGGCAGGCACTCAAGGGAAGTATGACAGGAATCAGCTCCTGCCTCCTTCCCTACCGGTCTGCTATTGGTGCTGGACATAGGAGTAAGGCTGAATGGAGCAGAGCCACAGAATTATTAAGGTTGGATAAGACAAGGCTGGAACTTCACCAGGCCGCCACGATCGTCCCAGTATGAGGGATAATGGCTGGGCAGCCCGTTCACGATCCGTGAAGGCCTCGTGCTGGAGGTTTGCCACCACAGGGTTTGTGTATGCAGGACCCGTGGGCATCGTCCCCCCGCACACTGCATGGCGCTGCCGGGGCTCGGGGCTGATGAGATCCCACCTCTTCTGGCACTGACTTCCGGGGAGCCCAGCAGGCAGAGGAGACGGCTGCTGTGGTTCCGAGTGGGCAGAAGAACGGAAACGTGGAGCTTCCAACCCGCCTTGCTCTCTCACCATCAAAGAGTTCTTCATTTCCTCTCGGTGCGTTGGTCTCAGGAGCCCCGGGCAGGCGCTGGGGAACGCCGTGCCCCCCAGCACCCAGCGGCCCAGCACTGCGAGAGAGAGCCAAGGACAGGAGCCGAAGCAGCCCTGAACATCCCCTCCTCCTCCCCCCCTCACCCGGGGGCTCTCAGGGGCTTTGCAGAGCACAGAAAGCAGCCGGCCCTTCCGCGCCGCGCCGTGCAGACGCGCCGCTCTGCCTTCCAGCCCCGCCGGCTCACAGCCTGTGCTTGGGCTGCACAGCTCCGCCGTGCTGCTTTCCCCCAGCCGGGCCGAGGAGCCCACGGGTCGGGCTCTGCAGTGCTGCCCAGATACCCATCGCAGGCACCGGCTGTGGAAGACAGCTTCTGGCAGCACATCTGTTTGCTGGGATGGCTGCACCTGGGGAGCAAGCGCCGGGTCCAGACGCGCGTCAGGCCAGAGGTTGGTGTCCGCGAGTGCTTCGTGTCTGATTGCTGCCTGCAGCCCCTGCTCAGCCCAGGACACAGCCCTGCGCGGAGGGGAGGAGGCAGGGAGGGAGCCGCTCTCCGTGCTCCGCCGCTGAGCTCTTCTCTGCACTCGGAGCTCAGACCTGCGGGTTGTTATCCCTCTACCTCTTCCCTGGTGACAGCAGCCTGGGTACCCACAGCATCCCTGGCTCCGCTGCAGGGTTTGTATTTCCTTCAAGCTTCTCCTGATAACAGAACACCTAATTGTGCAGGCTCCACACGTGAGTGACTGAGAGAATGAAGATGGAGTGGGGAATGGCATTGTCATGGCTGTGCTGAATGTCCCAGGCACCTCCTGACACCAGATCTCGCCTTGCACGTTTGGAGGAGCTCTGTGTAGTGCTCGGTGCAGGGAGCCAGGACCACTCAGGAGCAGAGCCCGAGGGAAGCTGAGTGCTGAGCATCCCCTCCTCCCGCTGCTGACTCCAAGGTCTCAGCTGGGCGGTGGTGAGCAGCCAACAAAGAAACGTCTCCACAAGCAATGGACTGAAGGAGACTGCTGCTGAGCGCCGGTGGCACAGTCTGAAACTTGAAGAGCATCTGAAGTTCTTGCCATCCAACAGCCCCATTTCATCAGCAATTTCGCTCCGTTCCCTTCTCCCTTCTCCTGTTCCATCACAGAGATCCCATCTCACACACAGCAGTAGCAGTTTGGGTTCCCTATCTGGCACGTGCGTCAGTGCGTTGCCCTCAGCTTCGCGCCCTCAGTTCTGCACATCCCATGGGTCCCACTCTGGGGTCTTTTTCACATTCGTAAGCACAGAAGCAAGATCCTCCCGCATGGCTCCTGGCCCCTTCAGCCTCCCCAACAGCAGCTCCTCCTCCTTCGTCCTTGTGGGTGTCCCCACCCTGGAAGCTTTCCCCATCTGCCTGGGCATCCTTTTCTGCTCAGCGTACATCCTCGCCCTGCTAGGAAATAGCACGGTCCTGCTGGTCATTGCACTGGACAGGTCCCTGCGGGACCCCATGCACTGCTTCCTGGCCATGCTGGCCGCCATCGACGTGGTGATGGTGACGTCCATCGTCCCCAAGCTGCTGGGCATCTTCTGGCTCCGTTCCAACCAGATGGGTTACACCGCCTGCTTTGCTCAGATGTTCTTTGTTCACTCCGCCACATCAGAGGAGTCAGGAGTGCTCCTGGCCATGGCTTTTGACCGCTACGTGGCCATTTGTCACCCCCTCAGGTACAGAATGATCCTGAATCGACAAACAGTTGCCCGGATATGCCTGGCCATCGTGGTGAGAGCACTGCTTTCCATGGTGCCGTTGACAGGGATGGTGACAAAACTCCCCTACTGCCGTTCCCTCGTGGTTCCCCATTCATACTGCGAGCACATGGCTGTCACCAGTCTTGCCTGCGCAGACCCCAACCCCAGCAGGCTGTACAGCATATCCATGTCCTCTCTCATAGTAGGGACGGACACAGCTTTCATTGCTGCGTCCTACCTGATGATCCTGAAAGCTGTCCTGGGCAAGGAATCGTGCAGGAGGGCCTTCAGCACCTGCGGGTGCCACATCTGTGTGATGATGCTGTACTACATCCCCGGCCTGCTCTCCATCTACGTGCAGCACTTTGGCCAGGCTGTGTCTGTGCGTGCACAGGTTCTGCTGGCCGACCTCTACCTCACCCTCCCCGCCGTGCTGAACCCCATCATCTACAGCATGAGGACCAGGCAGATCCAGAAGGCAGTGCTCAACCTGCTGCGCCCCAGGAAGGCTCACGGCTGTCACAGCGCTCAGTGACTTCCCAGGGCTGTGGACCCACACAAACACAGCACCCATTCCATTCCCAGTGGATGCACACAGGGAACAGAAGCCATGAGGGGATGGGGGAGGACTTGTTGGCTTTAATGGCTGTGTGAGACCCTACAGTGCGACAGGACGTGTTTGGGACCGGGATGATGAGCAGATGCCAGGCTGCCATTGCCCTTTCTTCTCACAAGAGAAGAGGTGCATCCACCGGCTTTGGGTTTTGAGATGTTCTCTGTGCTGTGAATGTCCCTGTGATGGTTTAAAATTCACAACTGCACGTGTCTTTGTGTCAATAAACAGATTCTATTCGAAATGGGGAAATTTCTTCCACGGTGTCTTTTTGACTCAATGCAAACCTATCGTTGCTGTCAGCAGGAGACTGCCCTACATTGCAGGGACTGTAGTCAGCCAGTTCCTGTGGGATGTGTAAGATAGATGAGTGAGAAATCATCATCTAATCTTTAAGACTGGAAAAGACTTCCAAGATCCCAACCCAAACCCCAGCCCAACCTCACCCCACCCCCACCATACCCACTGACCACAGAGCCACGGTTCCGGAATGCCTCCTGGGACTCCTGAGTAAGGAATCATAGAATCATATATCATAAAATCACAGAGCATCCTGATACACAACCTCAGACTCCTCTGTTATTGCTTCATGCCATTCCCTCTGTTTCTATTGCTGGCTCCTCCTTGTTAGGTAGCCACACGCTGCCACGAGGGGCTGTAGGGCCGTGGGGGGCTGTAAGGCCATGGGGGGCTGTAGGGCCATGGGGGGCTGTAGGGCCGTGGGGGGCTGTAGGGCAGTGGGGGGCTGTAGGGCCGTGGGGGGCTGTAGGGCAGTGGGGGGCTGTAGGGCCGTGGGGGGCTGTAGGGCAGTGGGGGGCTGT
>NW_024885094.1:0-44375 GCF_019232065.1 Centrocercus urophasianus | reverse complement strand
GGGGGGCTGTAGGGCCGTGGGGGGCTGTAGGGCAGTGGGGGGCTGTAAGGCCACGATCCTCCCCTCAGCCTCCTCTGCTCTGGGCCAAACAACCCAATCAACCTCAGCACTCCTTGCACCCCTTGCTTTCAGACCCTTCCCCATCTCCATAGCCCTTCTTTGGACACTCTCAGCATTTTAAGTCCTTTTCGAACCGTGGTGCCCAGAACTGCACCCAGTGCTGGAGGTGGGGCTGCACAGCAGAGCAGAGGGGACAGCCCTCCCCTTGCCTGGGGGCGCTGCTGGGCCCGGTGCCCCTCAGGGGACAGTTGTCCTTCCTGCTGCCTGGGCACACAGCTGGCTCTTGTTCAACTTGCTGCAGAGAGCCCCAGGCCCCTTTCTGTGGGGTTGGAGTTGCTCTCCATCCCCTCATTCTGCTCAACAGAGCTCAGAGCGCTGTGATGAGCAGCGCAGGGTCTGGCTGGAGGCTGTAATTAGTGATGTTCCCCAAGGGTCTGTGCTGGGTCCAGCCATGCTCAACGTTTCCACCAGTGACCTGGATGAAGGGATGGGGTCCCTCTCAGTTAATTTGGTGATGGAATGAAGCTGGGAGCAGCATCTGACAGCCCAGAAGGCCGTGCTGCCAGTCAGTGAGAGCTGGGCAGGATGAGAGCTGGGCAGGGAGGAACCCAGGGAAGCTCAACAAGGACAAGTGTAGGGTCCTACACACGGGGAGGAGCAGCCACAGCATCAGTGCAGGTCTGTGAGATGGAGAGGAGCTCTGAGGACAAGGACCTGGGGCTTCTGGTGGACAACAGGTGACCGTGAGCCAGCACTGTGCCCTGTGGCCAAAAAGGCCAATGGGATCCTGGGGTGCATTAAAAAAGAACGTGGCCAGCAGGGCTAGGGAGGGGATCCTCCCCCTGTACTCCTGTGGAACAGCACTTCTGTGCTGTGAGGGGAGCAGAGCCCCAGCACTGCCGTCCTGAGAGGTGGGGGTCTCCTCATTGGAGACATCCTGGGTGCCGTTCTGTGCACAGAATGCAGGGAGCTGCTTCAGAGGCTGGGCTGGGGGATCTCCAGAGGTCCCTTCCCACCCCTGTGGCTCTAAGGGTCTGTGACCCGTGCTGCTGCTGCTGCCTCACTTTCCCATCTCCTTTAGCCTGAAAAATAAGTGAGATGTGAGAGAACAAGGCGGGCTCGTGCTGCGTCGCCCTGGCACCGATCAGAGCTCACAGCAGATGCCCACAGAGGAACTCGTGCCCTTGGGAACCTCCACGCAGGACTCTCCCTGCTGCACCGCTGGGGGATTGAAGCACAGCCACAGCTCTGCCCTGTGCTGCAGGTGGCTGCGAGCAGTGGGATGTGGGGATGTGTGCGGATGGGGCTGCTGGGGTGGGGGATGGCTGTGGGCACACACACAGGAGCTGAGCCAGCAAGGGAATGGCAACGGCTGGGGACTTCCTACAAGAAATCGGTTCGGTCTCCCATTAGAATGAAGACACAGATCAGCAGTTGAACAAAAAGCAGAAACCGTTCACTGAAAAAAGAAGTTTGTTTCTGTTTCTACAACCAATCTATAATGAGCTCAACACAGCTCGCACTGCCCCAGGGGGTCTGGGGTAGGGAGGAGAGGGAGGGAGAGCTGGGGAGGGAAGGGCCGCGTGTGGAAGATGTGATGAAGTGTCACAGGAGAGCACAGGGCCCATCTTATCAGTGTGAGGGCTCTGCGTCCAGCAGAAGGGGCTCCGCTGTGGTGGGAAAGAGCTGAACTACAGGAACGGAGGTTGGTGGTGCCCAGGGGCTGGAGGCAGTGATCTCAATGTACCGCAGATGCAACACTGATCTTTTGTGAAGTTCAGCTTTCCGAAACTGACAAAATTTAAAAGCAGAGGGAAATTAGAATGGGGAACTGCAGGGATCTCTGAGATCGTGAGCAGTTTGGCTGATGGGAAGCACTGCATGGCCAGGATGGGGCAGGAGCTGCAGCCACAACAACAAATGGGGCAGAAGAGGAGTGGGGCACACGTTGGGACCTCCTGCACGTCGGAAGCTTTTCGGTAGGGAAAGCAGATAAAGGAGATGGAGCCATTCATCCTCTGCATGAGGGGGCAGGCAAGAGCAGCAGCAGGTCTGGGTACACGGCATGGGTGTCCCCATCCTGCCCCAACCTGGCACTGCCCCAAGGAGCCATCAGACAGTGCTGTTATCTGCACAGCGCCCAGCCTGACGTCAGCGCCCGCACGCTGCCCCAGCGGCCAACAGGAGATGGGGCCAAAAGAGAATTACAGAACTGGAATCGAGTTACGCCTAATTCGATTAACGGCAATCAGCGGGAAATAGCTCTTGTCAAACAAACCTGATTTTGTTTTCTGATGAGATGGGAAGTTGGGTTAACCTGTGTGTGTGTGTGTGTGTGTGTGTAGGGTCCGGAGATGCACCGCTGCTGCTCTGCATCCAGGCGGGATGGCACTGAGCTGAGAGGCATCAGGAGAGCGAGGGCAGAATGGAATGGTTGAGGGACCTCAACGGAAGCTGCCAGACCCAACATCCCAACAGTGGTGATTACACAGGCACTGCAGTGCCTGGCTCTGGGATGGGAGCTGTTCTGCGCTGCCCTCATCGGGTTTCCTAAAAACAATGCAAACTGCGTGGGGAAAGGCAAAGTCAAGAAGAGCAGACCAAGAAATTGACAGAGCTGAGAACCAGCTGCCCTGAGCTGCACACATGGAGCTGGGGGGGCTCCCACTGCATCCCAGTGAGCCTCCCAGGGGCTGTGAGAGCAGCGGGCAGCACCTCAGGGACACCAAAGGCAGCACAATTCTGTATGCACAGGGGGGAAATAGAGGTTATATTTAAAAAAAAATTAAATTGCAATCTTGTAGCTGTGTGGGTGGCAATCCTCTCAAGCTAAGCCATGCTATGACTCAGTTCCCTAGACCCATCCCTACAGACATCCGAGCTCAGTGAGCACTGATGGAGCTGTGGGGGTCTCTGTGCACTGCAGGGAGTGGGACTTGATGGCCTTCAGGGGTCCCTTCCAACTCAACCCTGTGAACTTACTGTGTTGAGAAGTGCCTCTGTGGCCACACGTGGGAAGGCAGGACAGGGGGCTGCAGCTGGAGGGAGCAGACAGGCAGGGTCAGATGGGAAGAGAAGCGTGTGGCTGTAACCATGGGGGTAAGTGCAGCTGGGGCAAAAACCCAAGGTTCTCCATCTCCAGTTGCACTGCACGCTGCCTGCCAGCAATGAGAGGTCCCACACTGTGATGGCAGGAACGCCACGCAGGGCTGTGTTCTGCTTTGCTGTGTCCTTCAGCCTCATGAACTGATGAGCACATGGGCTGTTGGCACCACGTAATTCAACCTTCCTCAGCTGAGGGTAGCAGTGGCTGCTGCTCGAGACATCGTTCCTCTGGCTGCAGTTTCTCAGCTCAGTTTTGCCCTGCAGAGCACCGACCGCAGCATCGGTTTAAAAACCTGACTGTGGGTAACAGATCCTGAAAGGTTTTCCTTACATTTTGTGGTGCTGCATGTACACGGTTTTATGACCAAAGAAATGGTAGCAAAATCCCAAACTTTCTGTCTGTGTGTTGCAGGGAACTGAAGTCAGCTGTGCCATGTTGGTCCCCAACCAATCCAGCACCGCTCCTTTGCCTTTTCTCCTGCTGGGAATCCCTGGCTTGGAAGATGCCCACGCATGGATTTCCATCCCATTCTGCTTTACGTACATCATGGCCTTGCTGGGAAATAGCACGGTGCTGCTCGCCGTGAGGCTGGACAGAACTCTCCACGAGCCCATGTACTATTTCATTTCCATGCTGGCTGTCATTGACCTCATCTTCACAACCGCTGTAGTTCCCAAAATGCTGAGCATATTCTGGCTGGGCTCCAGACAGATTGCTTTTCAGGCTTGCTTCACCCAGATGTTCTTCATCCACACGTTCACTGCCGTGGAGTCAGGGGTGCTGCTGGCGATGTCCTTTGACCGATACGTGGCCATCTGCAACCCCCTGAGGTACATCACCATCCTGAGCCAGGCGCGGGCCGCGCAGATAGGGCTGCTGTCTCTGGCCCGGGGAGCTGCTGTCATGGCCCCTTTGATGTGCCTCCTCACCAGCTTACCCTACTGCGGGGACAGGGTCGTCCCCCACTCCTACTGCGAGCACATGGCCGTGGTGGAGCTGGCTTGTGCCGACCCATCGGTCAGCCATCTCTATAGCGTCGTCGTGGCCACGCTGCTGGTCGGGACGGACTCTGTGTTCATCACCTTCTCCTACAGGATGATCCTCAGGTCGGTGCTGAGGCTGCTGTCCCGAGGGGCTCGTCTCAAATCCCTCAGCACCTGCGGGTCCCACGTGTCCGTCATCCTCCTGTTCTACATGGGCGGCCTGCTCTCCATGTACCTGCAGATGTTCTCTCTCGGCTTGGCGCCTCACACCCGAGTCCTGGTGGCTGATTTCTATTTGACGGTCCCTGCCATGCTCAACCCGCTCATTTACGGCATGAAGATGAAGCAGATCCGGGATGGGATGTTCCGACTGCTGGAGCAGTTGCCACAACTCAGGTTCTCAGCCGCTCACTGAGCCAGCAAGGAACACCCAGCAACCTGCTTATCCTGCCCTAGGCTGTGTGCGATGAACTGACCCCAGAGATGTCCATCTTTCTGCTGAGACTGCAAACCGGGGCCAGGAGACAGGAATGGTCACAGCTCATTTCAGGGAATAGCACTGCTTTCTAGTTCTGCAAAGAGTGCATGTGGGTTAACACCTGATTTGGAGAGAGGATAAGGAAAAGAAAACGTTTCCTGTAAAACGCGATGCTTCCACCCATCTTTGCTTGCTGCAATGCCTGCTCCCAGTTTCTCAGAACTGCTGTTGGGCTCTTTCAGCTCTGCAGAGCCCCAGCCACACTCTGATAGCAGCAAGCAGACCTGAGCCTTGCAGACCACAGGAGCTGTGCTGTACTGCTCCTGCCCAGGGGTTCTGCACCACTCCTGGCTGAGCTGCATGAGATTCCTGCTGCCCATCTCTCCAGCTGCAGGGTGAACCAGGCATAGAAACATGGAACCATTAAGGCTGGAAAAGATGTCCAAGTCCCACCCAACCCATCTCTGCTGACCATGCCCCATTGCTCCCAGCTCCCCCAGCCGCAGGGCTGAAGACCCCCAAGGAAAGAGTCCCTTCCTCGTTGACTGATGCAGTTTGCAGGATGAGCTCTGCCACCATCAGCAGCAGTTGGTAGCATCGTGGCACCAATTACCCTCGTGACACTTCCAACTATTAATCACACGTCACGCATTCATTTTTCATTTCTCCTTGGCATGCAGCATCCAAAGCCAGCAACAGCTTCACCCTTCAGGACCCCAGTGGGGTCTGCTGCTCACAGGCAGCCCCTGAACCAGTGCACAGCACAGCCCTGTGCTTTGCTGTCCCTCAAAACCAGTGTGTTTTAAATGAGGCCTTCCCAGCAGCACGTCTCACACCGCACACAGCCCCGGGTGGGAGGTGCAGCACTTTGGAGGTGCTGTCCGGAATGGGGCTGCATGGTTTGGAGGGGACACCAAAGAGGTTTTCTCCTTTCACCTCTGCATTTTCAGCCCCTGCCCTGGGGGCATTGGAGGCGAAGGGGGGAGTGGGGGTGCCTTTAATCTTTACAGACTTCTGAGAAGTTTGGGCTCAGCTGTTGTTTGTCACACATCAAAGCCAGGTGCCAGGGGACAGCACAGCCCCAAAACACGCATCCCTCTGCACAGGGGACAAACTGCAGCAGGGGGTGGACGTGTCCCAGTGCCACCAATGCGCCTTGCAGAGCTGGGGTTAAAGAGGAGGGGTGAGGATGGGGGCCCGCAGCACTGAGTGGGTCCTGCTGGCCGGGGCGCCCCTCTCAGGGCAGTGGGGACGTGGGCTGCTCCCCCCATGCAGAGCCACCCACTCTCAGCTCCCCACAAGAAACCAATGCAGGATCCCCAGCGCAATGGCAGCACCGTTAATTGGCCCCGCCCGCAACAGCCACCAGTAATCAACCCTCCTGTAATTACCATCCAGCTCATTAGCGCTAATTGGACTGCTCCCAGGGAAAGAAGCCCAAGGGAAGCAAAACAAAACAAAAGAAAGTTTAGTTGTGTTTAACTTTGAGTTGTTCAAAAGCCTGGAAAGTAAACCAGAAAGCCGCAAAGCACCACGGAGGGATGCTGGAGTCCCCAGGGCGAGGGGACAGCGCAGGGCTGATGGTGGCACGTGGCCTTCTGCAGCAGATCCAGCTGGTCCCTCTGTGGGCTGTGCTCATCTCCTGGCATCACAGCCACGCACTCTGATGCTCCGTAGCAAAATCCTGCTCCTGGCTGATGGTGGGGCCAGAACACGCTTTCCCCCCACGGAGATCTCATGGTGGGGCTGTGGGGACACAGGTGGGGGTGGTGTGGGGACAGCCTCGAGAGGCTCACCCTGAACACAGACCATTGCACGGCTCTTCCAGACAGCAGCACCACAGCGAACTCTTATCCTTCTGCATCCCCAGCCCTGAGCACTGCTGTGCTGAGCAGCCCCGTGTCCCCAGACCCGCTGCACCCAGCACCAGGCACCCTGCGCCCCTGCTGCCATCCCTCCAGGGCTGCACAGGCGGCAGTGGGGGCTGAGTTGCATCCCTCCCATCCCAGCTGCTGTACTGGAACAAGTGCCACCAAGTCCAAGAGGGGCGGGCAGGGCTGGATCACGGAGTTCAGGGATAGAGGTCGCACTGCAACACATTTCCTGTTTTCTGCATCCCTCTGTGCAGGCACAACCCTGGGCACCGAACGCTGAGCGCCCTGGGTACCCCCGGGGTGTTTTATCCCGGAAGGAACAGAGGGACAAAACCAGAGCGTAGTCTGAGCGACCCTATAGGGGCTGCAGGGCTGAGGGCTGGCAGTCCTTCCAAAATCCCATTCCCCAAAATCCCATTGTGCCGCATTGGGCTGTGCCAGCCCGGAGCCCTGCGAGCAGGAGCTGGGGCCCGGCCGGGGGATGGCAGAGCAGCTGGCGAAGAACCGTGGCAATGGGCAACGCACGGCGGCGCGCATCATCAGCGCCGCCCCGGTCCCGTGGATCCAGTTCAGCGCTGCCGGGGACGCACGTGGAGTGTGGGAGGCACCTCCTGGCAGGACGGCAGCGCTGCCATCTGCCCGCAGTGCCGCAGCCCCGCACTGCCACCTGCCTGCAGTTACGTGCCTGCAGCGCAGCGGTCCTGCAGTGCCATCTGCCTGCAGTGCCGTTGCCCTGCAGTGTCACCTGTCTTGTGGAAGGAAGGGATGCCGTTCAGAGGGACCTCAACAGACTCGAGACTTGGGCCCGGGTGAACCTAACGAGCTTCAGCGCGGCCAAGTGCGAGATTTGGCACTTGGGCCGGAGGAATCCCAGGCATCCATACAGACTGGAAGGAGCAGCCCTTGAGAGCAGCCCTGCAGGGTCCTGATGGATGAAAAGCTGAACATGAACCAGCAGGGTGCCCTTGTGGCTTGGAAAACAAATGGGATCCTGGGCTCCATCAGCAGAGGGGTGGCAGCAGGGACAGGGAGGTGATCGTCCCAATCTGCTCTGCCCTCATGAGGCCCCATCTGCAGCACTGCGTCCAGGGCTGGAGCCCCCAGTAAAGAAAGACAGGGAGCTGTTGGAGAGGGTCCAGAGGAGCCACAGAGATGAGCAGAGGGCTGCAGCACCTCCCTACGAAGACAGGCTGAGGGAGCTGGGCTTGTTGAGCATGGAGAAGAGAAGCTGCGGGGTGACCTCAGTGCAGCCTGCAGTGCCTCAAGGGAGCCTGCAGACAGGAGGGGAGTCAGCTCTGTGAAAGGGGAGATGGCAGCAGGACAAGGGGAAATGGATTGGAGTTGAGGGAGGGCAGCTGGAGGTTGGATGTCAGGGGGAAGTTGTTTAGAGAGAGAGTGGTGAGGTGCTGGAACAGCTGCCCAGAGAGGCTGTGATGCCCCGTCCATCCCTGGAGGTGTTCAAGGCCAGCTTGGATGGGGCCCTGGGCAGCCTGGGCTGCTGTGAGATGGGGAGGTTGGTGGCCCTGCATTGGTGGGGGGTTGGAGCTTCGTGATCCTTGAGCTCCCTTCCAGCCCTGCGATTCTGTGACTCTGCCTTGCAGCGCCATTGCCCTGCACTGCCATCTGCCTGCAGTGCCACAGCCCTGCATTGCCACCTCCACATCGCTCCCACCTTCCAGCTCTGCTTCCTCCCCGCACGGCCGCCTCCCATGGCTGCGATGAGGAGCGGATGCTTCAGATCGGTGGCGCTGCAGGCAGATTGCAGGGCAGAAAGCACTGCTGCAAGGAGGCGACGCTGCGGGGAGACGGCGATGATGAGAGGTTGCACTGCAGGGAGGCAACAAGTGTTAGTGATGGGAAGGCAGTGCTGCAGGGGGTGGCAGTGCGATGGGAGCTATGGGCCTGAGCAGGATGAGCCCAACGAGGCCCTGCCTGCAATGGGGCTGTAAGAGCTGCCCCAGCAGTGAGCAATGGGCCCAGCACTGCGCGAGCTGCCTCCTGCCCTACCTTCCCCATCCATCCTCGTGCTGTGCTACATCACAAAGGGTTAAATGCAAACACGAAGAGCTATGGAGAAAAAAAAAGAAAAAAAAAAGCCTGCAGGAAACTGCCTCAGCTTCCATGGAAACACAGAGGAGCACAGGTTTGGGTTCAGAGTGCAAATCAAGCACTGTTCCCTAAAGGTAACAGGAGGGGCAAGACGTGCACCCATATGCCACCATGGGAAACATCTCCCTGCAAATGGGGCAGAGGGGCAAGGCAGGCACTCGAGGAGGGAGACCCAGGGTTCAGATGCAGAGGAGGGCAAGCAGAGATGAGGCTGCCCACCCCACACCCCCAAGGGCAGGCAGCCATCCCACGAGGATCCATGGGAGCCCCCTGTGTGAGTGCTGCCCTATGGGGTGGTGAGACTGCAGCACCCAGAGCTGGAGGCAAAGCAAAGAGGAGCTGGCAGGACTGTGAGAGGGCCGGCACCTCTCTCCCAGCAGAGCAGGGGGAGATGGTTATTTATCTCTGAAATCCTCAGTGGAGAACTAATGAGTGCCTGCCTGGCACTGAGCAGCAGCAAAAGGAAAAGCAGTGCTGATGGCTGCTTTCAGCCACAGCAGCTCTGGGGCTGTGTGTGGGAAGGGTCGGGCTCAGGGGCTCTGGGGCCCTTTCCCTTTGGCTCTGTATTGTATCACAGGGCCCAAGCTATTTAGAAGGGTCCCATAAAAGCCATCAGGTCCCACTCCCTGCAGTGAAACAGGGACACCCACAGCTCCACCAGGTGCTCGCAGCCCCGGATTTTGGGTGTCTGCAGGGATGGGGCACTCGCCTTCGTCACAGCACGGTGCTGATGCCGTTCAGAACAGGGTCACCCTGCTATCCAGCGCTGGCAGAACCTCAGCACTTCTCATCTTCCAGGGTTTGGGCCACATCCCCCTGATCCAACTCACATGAGGAGAAGCAGGACGGCTGGCTCCAAGGCATCCAGCAGCTGCTTTCAGAGCCCTGAAAGGCTTTGGGCTTTTCCAGCATTTCCACGTCATACTTAGCATTCACACTGCCTGCCTCCCCTCCTTCCGTTCTGACTGTGCAGCACAGAGGGGGGTGGTTACAAATCCCTGCTCAACCAGGACCTGATTTTTGCCCAGCTGTGCTCCGATGTGACTCATCCTATAAATGACTGCTGGCACATAGGCTGGAGATGGGGTACAACCCAAGGGTTGATCCTAATGGCTCCTGGCCGTGGGAATGGACCCAGCAAAGCAGCAGTGCTGCAGGACGGCTCAGGAGGAGCTGGGGCCTGCTGAGGAGTAAGGAGAAGGGTGGTGGCATCAGGCAGCACAGCAAGGGGCACGCAGGTGGACAGCGAGGCTCAGGAGCGAACCTCGTTTGCTGTGCACATGAAGAGCCTCATCACACACTGCAGGGGCTGATGAGATCTGCCAACAGGCCACGGCACGGAGGTGTCAGCGGGACGGAGGGACGTCCAGCCCTCCTCCTGACATCCAGATTGCCGGCGACAGCCTTAATGGCAGCAGGGAAGGAGCACTGCTGCAGCCCTTGCTGTGAACAGCCTTGAGGCGCCCTAATTAACAAGGCTGCCTCGAGCATCCTGAGTGACTCACGGGCTCCGAGCGCCCAAACGCTCCGTCCGTCCCTCGCAGAGCGAGGCTGTCACTGCAGTGCTGTCAGAAACCCTGGGGCGACCCAGCTGGGGCCAGGCCCACACAGAGCTGTGGAGGAAACAGCCACTTTCCCTGCCAAAACCCCACACGTGCCTGCTGCGAAGCTGAGCTGTATTTTAGCCTCCAGCACTGTGCTAGCAGAATCCTCAGTTAACTCCTTCCCTGTTGCTGGGGCACAGCCCGGGGCTCGGGGTACAGCTGCATGCAGAGATCCCAGCTGGTGGGATCCCACCGGGGAGCAGGAATGGGCTCTGCCCCTCTTCACAAAGCCCAGACCTCTGCTGGGAGGACTTGTCCCCTCCACATCCCCATCAGACACAGAGGGCTGTGCCTTCACACGTGCCAGCAGTTGGCTCTGGTGTTACCCTGGATCTGCTCAAGGAATCGTGCTGGATTTCTCTACCCCCACACAAACCGGCCCATCTTCAGGCTCTTCTTATACCACCCTGTGCTCAGAATCTTCTCAGCTCCAACCAGAGCGGCCACAAAGGCTGCCCTCCCAGCCCCCAGGAACTGCTTTGATCATTGGCCACTGTCAAAGCACAGCAGGGAGCACAGCAACAGCCCAGCGCTGCAGGCAGCTCACCTGTAGCACCCAGGGCCTGGTGCAGCTCAGCATCAGTCTGCTCCTAGCCAGCAGCCACAGGGAAGTGCAGAGGAGCCCTGTGTGAAGGTGTAACATCTCTGTGCAGATAGCAGCCGCTCATCACCATGGAAATGGAGCCCTGAACACATCCTATCAAAGGAGGAGAGCAGACTTTGATGGCATGCCACAGAAGTTAATTGTAAAGGCAGGTCAAAGGAAAGGAAAGCGGTAAGAAAAGACTGCATGTAGCCAAACACACAACTCCCAGCTTCTCTGAACCAGCTGGACACTGTCAAGCTCTGTAATTTCCTCTCCGTGCTCAAACCGCCCCTACAAGCATCCAAGAGTCACACAAATTGAGAGGAAGGACTCAGGCTGCCCAAACACAGCTTCCCTGCACAGAGCAGCGCTCAGGAGGGAGCAGCACAAAGCAGAGCCTGTGACCAGCAGGACAGAGCAGCACAGGGGCTGGGAGCTGTGGCTGTTGGGTGCTGCATCTCACAGCTTTCTCCATCCCGGCCCTCAGCATCAACAGCCCAAGTCACAATGGAGACAACCTGCATTTCCAAGTTTTGCCAGCTGACCCAAGCATGTGAGAGGTCAGCAACGACCTCCTTCGGGCAGCAGGAGCTGAGGAAGGACACTGCTGATCTCCTGGGAAGATCAGAGAATTGTGGAATCAGGAAGGTTGGAAAAGCCCTCTGAGCTCCCCAGTCCAACCCCAGCCCGCTGTGCCCTCTGGGGTCGGTGTGAGCCAAGCGTGGCACCCGGCACCGGTCCCTGTTGGCCCCTGCTCTGTATCTCTGCTTCCTGTGATGCCCACCAGATGAGTGCAGAAAGAAGGAGTGTTACAATGGCAGTGCCTGCCAAAATCTGCAGTGAACAACAGACAAAACACACACGGTGCTGCTCGTGAGCTCTCCTCATTCACCGCAGGCACCTGCATTTGGACAGCACACAGCTGCTGAGTGGGGTTCAGAGCCACAAGCAGACACTTCTGCTCCGACACGGAGCTTCCTGAGATCTCTGCTCTTTTCCCAGATCAGGCCTGGATCTGTGTTTAGAAGAGGGCACAGAGGCTGCAATACTCACCCATGGCCCCTGAGGTACCATCAGGGGTCAGGCAGGCCTGAGAGCACTTGTGCCAGGCAGCAGAACACCGCGGGCATCATGCAGAGCTGAGCAGGCTGCTCCAAGCCTGGGGCTTCCTATTGAAGCAGGTGGAAAGCAGCAGTGGGATCTGGGCAGAGGTACGCACAGCTTTCTGTCTGCAGCTTCAAAGCCTTTGGGTTCTTGCTGTTTGTTGTTTTTCCTTTTGAAAGAAATGTTTTGGTATTTCGAATCTAATCAAATAGACGAGTTAGTGTTACAAAAACCAAGCCTGGGGTCACAGCGTAGCACTCAGCCCAAGTATCCACAGGGCTGCAGGGTGTCCATCCCATTTGGACAGCAAGCTCTGCCAAAAAAAACCTGACAACACAACACAGTGCCTTAAAGCAGAGTCATTTCACTGCCACAACAGCCAGCAAAGCTCCTCTCTGTACAGAACAGCGTTACACATCGTGGAGGTGGAGCACGGGGCAGAAAGCTGCTGCCAGGCCGTGCTGTGTCACAGCTCAGTGCAGGAGCTCTGAGATCAGCCCTGTCCCCAGTGCTGTGCCCTTGCTCAGTGCTCACCCCATGTTCCTCCATCCCATGCCAGATGGAGACAGGGCCACCTGCATCACACGTAATCATTGTGTCCACACCACCCTCTGGTCTCACCTTGGCAGAGCTGTGCCCAAGGAGGCTGTGGATTCTCCTTCTCTGGAGATATTCCAGACCTGCTTGGATGCACTCATGCAGCCTGCTGTAGGGAGCCTGTTATGCAGGGGGGCTGGACACGATGAGCTCCAGAGATCCCTTCAAAACCCTACAGTTCTGTTATTCTGTGAAGTCCAATCACCAATCCATCCCCACCACAACCACTCAGGGAATCATACAGGCTGGAAAAAGCCCATCAACCACGTGAACGGTTTGAGCCTTGAAAACTACGACCAACCAAGGGGAGGTGGGGAGGAGCAGAACCACACAGCAGAGATTTCGAGGAGGGAAAACACTGTCCTCAGGCATGAAAAAACACTGCTGGGGTGAAGAAGGGAAAAAGCAGCACGGTGGACAAGCAGTCAGAGGCTTAAATAACCCAGGCAGGTCTAGCTCAGGCTTTAGGAAGGACTGAGGCTCTAGGAAGATGAATGCTGGGCAGAGATGTAGGCACTGTTCTGTATTTTCCATCTGATATTTCCCAACAAAAAGTTGGGCACTTTCTTTAGCAAGAATGCGATGCATTTACAAGCACCTACTTTAAAACAGGAAAATCAGACGAGGAAAGCCTTGGGGGGAACAGTGAGATCCGTGCTTTCCACTGCATTGCAGCTGCAGTTGGGAATCACAGTTACACTCAGCTGCCTTAAATTAAGACACATCAGCTCAAACACACACAGAGGCAATGAGGAAAGGGTGGGAAGTGAGAGCTGCAGCAGCTCGGTGTGGCTGAGCCCCAGCAGGAGGGCTGCACTCACCCCAGGGCTGGAGCAGAATTCAGATCTGTCTCATCATGAAGTGGAACAGAAGCACTGCACACAGACACGGTGATCCTCAGCTCTGCACCACGCAGCTGTGGGCTCAGCAGCAGCCTTGGGCACTGACAGAAATGGAGAGAACCCACGTGAAGTCAGTAAGAGAATCGACACGATGGAGATCGAATAAACGACGCACAAAACGAATGGATGGGACTGGGTTGGCTTCTCCGAGTAAGCAGGGAGCTGGAAGGTGTAACAGCCCCCTGCTGGCGGCAGGTAAGGAGGGATCTGTGTCTCTCCATGGCTGCCAAGGGAAAGCTGCCGAGCTGAGGCTGCAGCACCAGTCATTCAGCTGGGAATTCGGGGAAGTGACAGCAACGAAACATTCCAACCCCTGAAGCAGTTCCTTCAGTCTTTGCACAGGACATTATCCAGGTGGGTTTGGATGTCTGCAGGAAGATCCCCACCTCGCAGGGCAGCAGTACTGGAGCTCTGCGCCCCTCACAGCACAGATGGAACTCCCTGGGCTGCAGGCTATGCAGGTGCTCCTTGTCCTGGCATTGGGCACCACGGAACAGAGCCCAGCCCCATCCCTGCCCCCAGCCTTCCAGACACAGGGCACACTGCTGGCTCACGAGGATGGAACTTCCCAAACCCTCTGCCAGCTTCAAGTTCTGCACCACAAAACCTCCTCACAGGTCTCTAAATGCCATGGGTGCTAAGAGTGCCTCGTGAAATAACGGCGAGGTGGGATTAGTACTTCAGGTTCCCTCTAGATTACAGAATCACAGAATGGTTTGGGTTGGAAGGGAGCTCAAGGATCACGAAGCTCCAACCCCCCACCAATGCAGGGCCACCAACCTCCCCATCTCACAGCAGCCCAGGCTGCCCAGGGCCCCATCCAACCTGGCCTTGAACACCTCCAGGGATGGACGGGGCATCACAGCCTCTCTGGGCAGCTGTTCCAGCCCCTCACCACTCTCTCTCTAAACAACTTCCCCCTGACATCCAAATCAGCATAATTCAATTGGAAACTGAACCCTGGGAAATGAAATCATCTCAGCAGCAGTGCTCCTGGGTACATTTCTCACCAAGCAAGTTCTCCAAGGACTTTGCAAATGTAGAGTTTACGGGCCTGACCCAACAGCACCGCACAGGAGTTTGGATTCACACTGGCTTTGGTGCCAATGAGAGCTGCTCGTGTGCTCCAAGGCTGTTAAGGCAGAGCCAGGACACAGCCCAGGCTGCTCCTCATCAGCCCCAGCTGTCCTGGTCCCTCAGGCTGCCTCTGGGTCTGATTTGTCTCAACCATAACCTGGGGGCTGCTGCCCATTATTACCAAGAGGCACATTTTTGCTCTCTGCAGCCCAGAGCTGCTTCCCAGAGATCATCGAGTGGGGAGATGCTAAAGGGGGAAAGAGCCTCCTAAAGCATTGCTTCTGTTCAGCTGCAGCTGAGTTAACAGAAACTCGTGTCAGAAAAAGAACCGAGTGGAACTAACCCTGCTGCAGCGGTGACAGCTTGCTTTCCTGGCTACTGACAGCGGGTGGGAGATGAAGCACTCCTCCCCCAGGAAATCAGGTCAGGCCTAAGTGCTTGATTTCAACAGCTCTCACTTTTGGAAGCACCTTGGGGAGGTGGCAGCAAAAGCAAACTCCAAGAACAGAGGCAGCGTAGGCTGCAGGGTCCACTGGGAGCTACTCCTGTTTCAACACAGACACAGCAGTGCTGTGCTGCCCAGCTACAGCTGACCCCCAACCTCTCCTTGCCGTGCTCAGGGAGCAAAGGCTGAGGCAGCTGCAGAGGATGTGCCTGGCTCTGCAGCCATGCTCCTGTCTACACAAGCTCTCACGCTGGTCCAGACAGCAGCATCTCTTCTTGGTGATATTTCTTAGGAGGCACAGCTGCCACGAGTGGCACTTAGACCCAACCATCTTCCCTTAGAAGCACAGAGAGGCTTCTAAGATATATCTCAAGATATTTTCACAGGTGCCCTATAAGAAGAATTGCAAGCAGAAGAAATGGAACAAGAGCTGTAGAAAAAAAAAAAAAAAGACACAAAGGTCCAAACCTTGCTTCTGGCACAGCCACAGGTTTGCTCCATGAACTCAGCCCACCTCCCCTGCCTGTTACTGAAACGTGGACATGGTGTTACATGGCCTTTTTAGCCCAACACTTCTAAAGGACAGACACCACACTGAGCTCAGCAGGGCACCCAGGCAAACACAGGGTCCTGCTACACACAGCTGCAGCCCTCAGACATGGAGCTGCTGCACTAGGTGCAGGGCTCACCAAAAAAGGCTCCTGTCTCCAGCTGTTACAGTGCAAGTTTAATCAAAATACCATTCCCAAGATGCTGCCCTTCATTCCTTTGACATACCACATTTTATTGAGTTCTGTGGATTAAAGGGTTAGTTGTATGGTACACGAATTCAATAAATATTTAAGAACTGGGTGATGAAGCCCCATGGCATTAGAGCAGAGAGTTAAGTACGTAGAGAAGTAAAAACATGTTCCTAAAATTCCAAGTAACCAGCTGGGGTGGATGAATGCAGCGCTTGGGGAAAGATGGGGTGTGCACTGTCAAGGCTTTCTGCTCAAGGACAGCATGGAATTGTTTGAGCAGCAAACTGATGGAAACTTGAATGGGTTTTTGGTACAGAATAGAACGCACTGCAGCAATTCTGCCATTTCCTGCTCAGAGCTGAAAAGCAGAAGTAACTGAGTGCAGCGTCCTTCAGTCAGGCTGAGAGCAGGAAAGGAAGCCTCCAAGCAGCAAGACACCCCCCAGCATCCTGCATCTTTGGAAAGAGTTGGGGACAGGGATAAACGATGGGGGAAGGGCCTCACTGCTAGATGTGCACACAGCATCTTTTCAAGCTCAACATAAGTTGCTGCTTTGCCAAGGCAGACTGCATATCAGGCACACCACACAGCCAGCCTAGGATTCTTCTCCTGGTGTTTTGTCACAGCAAAGGAGAACCAGTCAGCCAGGTTCTGCCTCTGAAGACAGGATGTGAGTCTTTAGGAAATGCAAGGAAGTGTCTCCAGTCCCAAGGCAGACCTGTAAGCGGCGTTAGCACTTTTCCTAGCTGTTCAGGAGAACTTCTTTCTATAGGGTTCAACCCAAGACCATGCAAGAGCACTTAGGTTTCCAGGAAGCCCAGCTACAAAAGCAATACACAAACTTTTTATGCACTCTACCCATACATACGCAGCATCCCCTAATTCTCAGCTGGGGAAGCTACCATACACTACAGTGATCACCCTCCTGCCACAGCTCCAGCAGGCTCCTCTGCCCTGAAGTGACACTAAGTGCACCTATCTCAGATGGGAGCCACGGGCAGAGCAGCTCTGCTGGCACTGCAGGGCCGTTAGGAGCCACACATCAGGCACTCATCACGATTCTCCAGGGAGCAAACCATGGCTGCTTTGTTCCTTTCCTTCTCTTCCTCAGCGGCCTTCTCCCGCTCTCTGAGTTTCTCTTTGTTCAAGGTGAACTGGATGGGGTTAGCAGCCGGCTTTGTCCTTAGGTAATACATGCCAGTCTTCAGACCCTGCAGGGGAAAAGTACAAATGCAGGAGCTGGAATGGGCTGGCAAGTGATGGAGCCAAAAGGAGCTGCTAATTCCACCCTCCTGCAGGCCACGCCACCGTGAGCGCCTCACAGCGATGCCCTGTGGGCACGGCTCAGCAATGCCACAGGGCCTGCAGCTTTACTGCTCCACAGAGATGTTCCTCTGGTAACTCTGGATTCGCGGGAGGAAATGCTCATTTACCCTTCCAAGACCAATTTTTTCATGGAAGCCCTTATCGAGCCCCATTTGCTCCCTTGTTCTGAACAGCTCCCACCCACATACCTGCTTCCAGCCATAGAAGTGCATGCTGGTCAGTTTGCCATAGTTGGGTTCCGCGATGTGGATGTTGAGAGATTGGCTCTGGTCGATGAAAGCTCCTCTGTCTGCTGCCATCTTGAGGACAGTTTTCTGGGAGATCTCCCACACTGTCTTATAAAGCTGCTTCAAGTCAGCAGGAATCTCAGATATATTCTGAAAGGAAGAGTTTCCCAATGCAGCATAACCCGATGTTACAACTCAAATGCTCGTATTCATGCACACAAACCCTCCACAAATCACTGATTCCACCACATTAGAATTCCTGCAGCTGCAGCTCCCTCACTGAACCCAAACACTTTGGATCTGAAAGCACTCGAGCACAAAGAAACCTCGCTTGCTTTCAGAAGGTGGCCTGTGTTGGGGAATTTAGAGCAAAAGAGCTGTTTTCAAATAGGACATTCATGTTTTGCTCTGAATAGCTGTGAGGCTTTACAGAAGCACTCCAGCACTCCCACTCATGTCCAACTGCACAAGTAGGATGCACTTTTTTTAGCATGTGTGACTCCAAGCACAGCAGCATTTCAACCTCCAGAGCATAAATAATCCATCCCATCTCCTCCTCCACCTCCCAGATCTGGATGCCACGTGCTCAGCTCCTGTCTCAAGCCCACTCACTGCTATAAAATCACCCCTCCGCAACCTTTGTGATAAAAGGGAGCCCAAACGTTTGTGGAACCTGCATAAAGCAAAGCAGCTCAGCTCTCTATTTGTCCAAGTAATAATGAGCTGCATATTTCCACTGGAATTCTCTGTTCCGTAGGCAAGCTGCAGCAGGAACAAATTACCACTCAGATGCATTCCCTCATCTTTCTAATGGCAATGTCCCAGACTGAGGCTTCTCCTCCCAGGCTGCTTGAGTCACTCATGCACAGCAGACCTTAAAATCAGTGTCAGATCTGCTCCCAGCAGTCCCCCCTCTCCCCCCAGCATTGCTCACACTGGACACAGCCCCAGCCCCCCCTTCATCTCCACGCATACCTGGATGGAGCCATTGTGGGCAATGATTTGGTTTTTCATCTCCTCATTCCACAGACCCCTCTCTGTGAGATCTTTCAACAAGTGGGGGTTCACAACCTGTAAGCAGCAAAGGCCCAGGAATGAAAGCACTGCATGCCCTAAGCTACGTGCCCTGCCTTACAGCACAGATGCACCTCCTAGAGGAGGTTTTTCACTCAAAGGAGAAAAATCCACACTGACACACGTAGGGATTTTCTAACATTCACACAACACCTTGTGCAGCACTGCCAAACTCTCATTTTCCAGTTAGCACTAAGCAAACTTCTCCTTGCTGGGACTGTGGGGGTATCTGTCCAGAAGCCCTGCACCTGACCCACACAGCATTAGTCAAGGTCTAATGAAGTGGATTGGTTTTTTTTTCCCAGAGAAAAGCAGCACTTCTTTAAAATTTTGCACACCCATAGCAGCCAGCACGCAGCCCAGACACACTAGTTACATGTTCTCCTTAGCATGTTTGGCTTTGGACATAAGTGTCCAACTGAACTGACTACCACAGAATGACAGCATGGCCTGGGTTGCACAGGAGCACAGCTCACCCAGCTCCAAGCCCTGCTGTGTGCAGGTCACCAACCAGCAGCCCAGGCTGCCCAGAGCCACATCCAGCCTGGCCTTGAATGCCTGCAGGGATGGGGCATCCACAGCCTCCTTGGGCAACCTGTGCCACTGCCTCACCACCCTCTGCCTCCAAAACTTCCTCCTCACATCCAACCCAAACCTCCCCTGTCTCACTTTCAAGCCATTCCCCTTGTCCTGTCACCACCCACCCTCACACACAGCCGTTCCCCTCCTGTTCATCCGCTCCCTTCAAGCACTGAAGGCCACCATCAGGTCTCCCTGCAGCCTTCTCTTCTCCAAGCTCAACAAGCCCAGTTCCCTCAACCTTTCCTCTTGGGAGAGTAATCAGTAGCCTCCATTTTGTCTTTTCCAATGATTGAAGTTACTGAAACTAAAACTACAGAAAAGCTCTTTGGCAAAGCTACCCCAAGTGCTTACCTGGAACTCTCCTGAGAGGACTCTCCGTGTGTAGATGTTACTGGTGTAGGGCTCAATGGATTCGTTGTTGCCCAGGATCTGAGCAGTGGAAGCAGTTGGCATGGGGGAAAGGAGAAGGCTGTTTCTGACACCATACCTGGCAATGAAAGCCATGAGTTAGAAAGCTTCAACCAAGGGAGAAAGAAAAGACCCAGGAACAAAGCAGGAATCCTCAGCTCAGACATCTCAGCTAGAACAGAGCCCCTGGGGTGGGCACAGCCTGTGTGTAACCACAACAACAAAGAGAGCCAGCCACAGGTAAAAACCTACCAGAAGGAAGTAATAGGGAACTACAATAGAGCCATTGGAATTCTTGCAGCCAACCTTTTGCTTTCAGTCATAATATGCCCAATGCAATTTGCATTCGAAACTAACCATGCAAGATTACCTACTTTGCAATCTTCTCCTTCAAAGCCTTCCAGTCCCACAGGTCGGATGGGGTGACGTTCCACATGTCGTACTGCAGAATCTGAAGAACACAAATTGTTTTCTTTGTACTTCATAATTTATGTTATTAATCGATCTGCTATTCTTATTAATTGTCCTTATTAACTGTTCAGTCTCAGCTAAGCTCCTGTATCATAATCTCACAATCTTTTAATTGCACAGAAGGGCCCCCAGCAGAAGCTGAAGCTTTTCTTTTGTCTTCCTCTTCACCTCCATTTATCTTATGCATTTCTTAATGCACTTCAATAATTGAATGATGGAAGAAAAATAGCACTTTGCACTGATGCATCATTGTATTCAGCACTGATGAGGCCTCACCTGGAGTTCTGCGTTCAGTTTTGGGCACCTCAGTACAGAAAGGACATGGAGGTGCTGCAGCAGGTCCAAAGAAGGGCAACAAAGCTGGGGAAGGCTTGGAGAATGTGGCCTATGGGGAGAGACTGAAGGAACTGGGGCTGTTTGGTGTGGGGAAGAGGAGGCTGAGGGGAGACCTGATTGCTCTCTTCCAATAGCTGAAAGGGGATTGCAGCAGAGCAGGGCTGGTCTCTTCTCACTGGTGACAGGACGAGGGGAAACGGCCTCAAGTTGTGCCAGGGGAGGGTTAGGCTGGATCTCAGGAAACACTTCTGTACAGAAAGGGCTGTAAAGCACTGCAATGGGCTGCACAGGGAGGTGGTTGAGTCCCCATCCCTGGATGTGTTTGAAAACCCTTTGGATGTGGTGCTCAGGGCCATGAGTTAGGGGCGAGTCGCTAGACTTCAGGTAGGACGGTTGGGGTTGGATTTGATGATCTTTAAGGTCATCGAATTCCAACCTGAGCAATTCTATGGCTCTATGATTACAAAGTTTCAGTCACACCCCTCCTTCCGTATCAAAGCCCTCAGGCCATCACACAACCTGTTCTTCAAAGCCTCGGCCCTGAAGCAGAACACTTGTGGCACTTACCCCTCTGCTGACAGGAGAACCCTCATACGTTTCGTACGGCCCTTGCTGCTCAGCCAACTCACAGCTGGCTTCCAGAGCCCCGTAATAAATGGTCTCGAAGATCTGCTGGTTCAGGCGCTGCGCCTCGGGGCTTTCAAAGGGGAACCTCATCAGGATGAAGGCGTCAGCCAGGCCCTGCACACCGATGCCGATGGGGCGGTGGCGCCTGTTGGAGCGCTCCGCCTGCGGGGGATTCAAGCAGAGGGAATGGCGACTTGAGCTGCGTGGAAACAGAGTTGGATAGAAGCTCCGGAAGGATCTCTGACCTCCCCCTGTGGCTGCCCTCATTTTTCTTGGCAGTTCGTTCTGCTGCGGTGAGCCAGCCCTGAGCTCCCCACTGTTTGGTAAGGCAGGAATTGGAGGATCAGGATTCAGGTTTGTTTGGAGCGATCGCTAACCCTGATTGCTCGATCCGACGCAATAAAGGTGTGATTAGAAATGAATACTGAACCCTCCTTCCGAAACAGATCCAGGAAGATATTTGAATTCAAGTGCTCTAACTGCACGTGCTTGGAAAAAAAAAAGTGATCTTCACCAGGCTTGGCCTTCAGCTTGGAGTATTTTTGCACTGATGCATCACTGCATTCAGCACTGATGAGGCCTCACCTGGAGTGCTGCGTTCAGTTTTGGGCACCTCAGTACAGAAAGGACATGGAGGTGCTGCAGCAGGTCCAAAGAAGGGCAACAAGGCTGGGGAAGGCTTGGAGAATGTGGCCTATGGGGAGAGACTGAAGGAACTGGGGCTGTTTGGTGTGGGGAAGAGGAGGCTGAGGGGAGAGCTGATTGCTCTCTTCCAATAGCTGAAAGGGGATTGCAGCAGAGCAGGGCTGGTCTCTTCTCACTGGTGACAGGATGAGGGGAAACGGCCTCAAGTTGTGCCAGGGGAGGGTTAGGCTGGATCTCAGGAAACACTTCTGTACAGAAAGGGCTGTAAAGCACTGCAATGGGCTGCACAGGGAGGTGGTTGAGTCCCCATCCCTGGATGCGTTTACAAACCCTTTGGATGTGGTGCTCAGGGCCGTGAGGGAAGGCTTACTCCTTTCTCCGATGCCCAGCCCTGCTGCTTGCCTTCCTGTGTTCTTGCAATGCACGTAACTCTGCACCCCCTCCCCCCTTCAAGAACTCCCAACCCTCTGTCTGCCCTTCCACAAAACTATCCACACAGCCCCCCAAAAATGTACGAAACCAACAGCTCAAGGCTGAGTTCCAGCATGATTCCCTCTGTTCTGCTCCCCACCTCACGCTGCTCTGTGCTTTATGGAAGTCCACACACACACCAACAAATCCACCTGCAGATCCATCTCAAGGGGAAGCTTTGACTACAGGCCCTTCAATAAGGAGCCACTCCGGATGGGGGCTGAAGGTGCCACCACCAATAGGTCACAGCTGCAGACAGGCAGCTATGGGAGCCCCCAGCTCTGTGCCACAGAATCCCTCGGCGATTCCTTCAAACTGGGACTGCAGAGAGCAGCAGAGCCTCTGTCACAGCTCCTGGGCTGCCATCAGCTCCATAGCAGTGCAGCACAGCACTCACCTCAGGCACAGGGTAGTAGTTGATGTCAATGATTTTGTTCAGGTTTCGGACAATAACCTTTGTGACCTCAGCCAGCTTCTTGAAATCGTAAGTGTGCTCCGAAGTGACGTACATATTCAGGGCTATGGAGGCCAGATTGCAAACTGCCACCTGCAGAGAAGAAAACATTGAGAACAACGTGTCAGCCAACATTGAAAACAAAGTGTCAGCCAACACCCCCTGCAAAAGACACACTGCCTCAATTCCAGAGCATGCTCTTTGTCCAAGCAAAGCACCACGCAAGCTAAAAGGCTGTAAAGACACATTTCTCACTTGTATGCCTTTTACAAGCTGGAAAAAGGACAATAACAAGTCAGAAAGTTAGCTGATATCAGTATCACCATAAAAATTCTAGCCCGTAAGCTTTCCTTCCAGAAACTGAGCCCAACTTCTTATTAGAATCAGCAGATGATCCTCGTGAGATCCAGAATATATCAGAACACTGTCCTCGTTATTTTCTAACAATCACTTCATTTCCAACCCCAGGATAATTGGAACAGCTTGGCTCAGCTCAGGCAGTAGAAGCTGATGCTTTCAGTTTTAACAGCCTCAAGAGCTTAACTGCACTAGAGATGTCTCACGTTGCATTAGCACTGACTCATTTCTGCATCCCTTCTTCACTTTTGTTAGCAAACGCTGAAGTCCAAGCACAGCAACTCCACAGAGCACCTAAATGAGACGGAGAACTCGGAGACAATTAGCAGTGAAGTTCAGATCTGGAGGTAGGAGGTGCTTACACCACCTGCCTGCAAGCCACAAAGCTCATTTATCTCTCCAGCTCCAGAGGTTCACTTTGATGGGTACCTTGTTTTAATGCCCAATCCTCAACAGGAGCTGGAAAGGAGGGGATGCCTCCCCATACCCACCCAGTCACCCAGTGGAAGGGCTGTACACACTCGAGTCAAAGCATCCCATGATTTCCTTAAGTTACCTGCTCCCTTCCCCAGCCAAGGGTTGGTTACGTTCTAAAAAGCTGCAACGAGCACCTTTACACATTTCCTGCACCGCTGCAAGTTGCTGCTCTCCCACTCACCTCGTCTTTGCTGGTATACTCCACTATTTCTGTGCACAGGTTGCTGCATTTGATGGTCCCCAAGTTCTGCTGATTGCTTTTCCTGTTGCAAGAGTCTTTGTACAGCATGTAAGGCGTGCCAGTCTCTGTCTGCGACTCGATGATGGCGTACCAGAGCTGCTGGGCCTTCACCACTCTGCGGACACGGCCTTGCTTCTCATAGCTGCAAAGGGCACACGGTGCTCAGTGACTCCCAGACTCTCCAGAAGCAGCACAGGAATCATTTCTGTGATTCTATGATCAACCTATTCATCAGGTTCCCAAGGAGGCACAACCCCACTCAATTTCAAATTAGCCAGCAGAGCCTGAAAGGCAGAGTATTCAGACTGCTCTGGATAAAGGAAATAGGAAGCTTTCCCTAAAGCACCCTACACAATTCACCCAAAACAGAGCCACCCACTGCCTTAAGTAGGGACCATTTCAGAACTTCACTCTGAAATAAGCTTTCATGCACAGCCTGTGCTCAGCAGCTCTCACTTGGGAGCAGCAGTAACTGCACATCCCCATCTGTGCCACTGCTACCACTGTGACAACTGAACTGAGCAGCCCCTTCCAAGCCAGCACCACAGCCCTGTGCTTTGGCTCCCAGGCACCACACCAGGGCAGTTCTGCAGTCAGATGGCCGCTGTATAAAAGCCTGCTCACTTCCCTTACCTCTCATACAGTTTCTCAAATTCCTCTCCCCAGACCTCATCTAGGCCAGGACACTCATTTGGGCACATTAAGGACCAATCCTGTAAGAAGGAAAAAAATACTCAAAATCCGTAGGTGCCTCATTCATTAACAGCATTCAACTTCATCAGCAGATCCTGCTGCAAACAGAAACATGAAAGCTCACGTTCCCATCCTGAAAAAGGAGCCAGCTTTTCCTGCAGGCATGGGGAAGGTGTTTACTGGAGCAGTTTGATCTATTTAAGAATCAGCTGTAGGAATCCTTGCGACAAACTGCACTTGGAATCCTGAAGCGATTGATTCTCAGATGTAACCCATTTTCAAGGAATAACAAGCAGAATGAGGATCTAATTACTGAGAACATTTTGATGCTATATGGAAACTGCAGAGTGCAAATTTGGCACAGAAGTGGGCAAGTGATTCAGCCCCGAAGCAAAGTGCTCCACTGGAGTTCTCCACTTGCACAACCTAGTGCTCAGCTGGGGTACAGCAACCTGCTAGGGCAGCTCTGCACCACTCTGCTCCTCCATTAACACAGCTCCTCTGCACCCAACAAGCTCCTTACCTGGTTGGTTTCCACTCTCTTCATGAAGAGATCCGGAATCCAGAGGGCAAAGAAAAGGTCTCTGGCACGCTGCTCTTCTTTCCCAGTGTTCTTCTTTAAGTCAAGAAACTCAAAGATGTCCAGGTGCCACGGCTCCAGGTAGATGGCAAAAGCCCCAGGTCTCTGACACAGACAACATCAAGATCAGAACAAACCATCCTGAAAAATGAAACCTCCCACACTGCTGCCATGGGCACACAAAACCTCAAACTAACTAAAGTCAGTCTGATAGTCTCACTGAGGCAATTTCAATGTGCTGTTCTGTATTACTGTTGCTCTCATTGGAGCTAGGCCATGCCAATAGTTCCAGATTCTTAACGAAAATTATTTCCCCTGTGTCAACAGAGGAGCTTGACAATTCCTGGATTTACCTATGAGCCTGACCTCCATCGGCCTCTGGGCTACCTGAACACAAAGGATGCAGAACAAGAAACTTTCTGCAGCCTTGATTCAATCACTTGATCCAAGTGATTGATAAGCACTGCAAGAGATGACCTGAAGCACACATCTCACACAGCAGGCACACAGCAGAAGATACACCTGCATGACGGAACGCTGGGCTACCAACAGGGAGGGAAAGAAGTCCTTTTCCTAATAACATGTCAACCACCACTGCACCACTGATGTCACTGTTCCAACCCTTCACAGGTGAACTCTCCCCCTGGTGCAGCTCCCCTCTTTCCCCCCAGTTCAATGCAAAGCCATTACCTTGTTACCACCTTGATCCACGTAGCGAGCAGTGTTGTTGTACACCCTCAGCATAGGGACAAGTCCATTGGAGTTCCCATTTGTCTGCAGGAGCACAGGAAAACCACCGTTACCAAAAAAGCAACTTTCAGCCATCATCTTGAAAGCTGGAAATCGATCGCTTCAGTCAGTGCTCTGGTGGCACCACCACCCTCCCCTGGACCCTCCACACTTTCTTCTTTTAATTTAAAGAAAACCATCATTAACTAATTTCCTCAACACAAGGCAATCTGGAGTCGTGCAGAGGTTACACAGACAGCAACCAGAAGTAAAAAATCCTCATATGTCCACTGAACACCTGAAGTAGTTGAACTATAAAGAGGGAAATGCCAATGCCTTGGCCTCCAGGAATATGCCAGGCTGCTGATACAGAAATAAGCTGGAATTGTCTGATCAGGCAGCAGCACGAGATCTGTTGCAAGGACTTCTCTTAGGAAAGCCAAGCAGCAAGGGAAACCAACCTTCTTGTTTTAAAGCACATTGAAAGGAAGCTCTATGGGGCCGGATGAGCTGCTGTGCTCAGCCCTCTCGAAGCAGTGCTGGGTTGGCAGCTGGAATGCAGGCATTTCCCCAGGGCAGAAGGCTGCTCTGCTGCAGGCCCCACCTGCACACTCACCCCAGCAATGTAGCTGCCCGTGGCACGGATGCAGCTCACAGCCAGCCCGATGCCACCAGCAGACTTGGAGATCAGGGCACACTGCTTCAGGGTGTCGTAGATTCCCTCAATGCTGTCATCCTTCATGCACAGCAGGAAACAACTAAGGAAAACAAACAGCTTTAGCAGAGAATCATTAAAATAAAGCCGACAAAAAAACTGTAAGGATTTCATTAGGGCTGCAGAAAAACGATGGCACTGTAAGCTTAAAGTGCAATGCAAAGAACACTTCTCAGGCCTTCAGAAAAGAATCCCAGAAACACAGCTCCTCAATTTGGAAGCTGTGACAGCACTTCACTGGAACAGAGCCAGCCTCCAGAATTTGTTCTTCCTCCAGTTATGCACTAAGAAAGCTTGGAATCAGAGAATCACAGAATGGTTTGGGCTGGAAGGGAGCTCAAGGATCACGAAGCTCCAACCCCCCACCAATGCAGGGCCACCAACCTCCCCATTTCACAGCAGCCCAGGCTGCCCAGGGCCCCATCCAACCTGGCCTTGAACACCTGCAGGGATGGACGGGGCATCACAGCCTCTCTGGGCAGCTGTTCCAGCACCTCACCACTCTCTCTCCAAACAACTTCCCCCTGACATCCAACCTCCAGCTGCCCTCCCTCAACTCCAAACCATTTCCCCTTGTCCTGCTGCCATCTCCCCTTTCACAGAGCTGACTCCCCTCCTGTCTGCAGGCTCCCTTCAGGCACTGCAGGCTGCACTGAGGTCACCCCGCAGCTTCTCTTCTCCATGCTCAACAAGCCCAGCTCCCTCAGCCTGTCTTTGCAGGGAGGTGCTGCAGCCCTCTGCTCATCTCTGTGGCTCCTCTGGACCCTCTCCAACAGCTCCCTGTCTTTCTTGTGCTGGGGTCCCCAGCCCTGGAAGCCAAAGGTACCTGGAGAGCTGTGGCCGGTTGGTGCCTGCGTTGAACAGCGTGGGTGAGGCGTGGGTAAACCACCTTTCAGACAGAAGATTATAAGTCTCAATTGCAGCATCGATGTCATTTTTGTGGATTCCCACTGCCACCCTCATCAGCATGTGTTGAGGACGCTCAGCAACTGGACACAGAGCAGCAAAAGGGAGAAAAGAATGCTGCAGTTATGTTACAGTCAGTACAGACGAGGGGAACAAGTTGTGATGTGCAATGGGCCACTGAAGAGCTGTATTTTTCATAGATCCACACAACAGCTCAGATTGGAAGGAGCTCAGCAGGCCTGTAGCTCAGGAGTCAGCTCAGAGGATCAGAGCAGTATAAAGAACTCCTGGGCTGAGACGCGCAGCCCCTCTCCACAACCTGTTCCACTGCTCTCATGAGGGGGAAAAAAATCTATATGAACAGTTAAAATGCAATGCAATATCCATGCCAGCACCCAATTGCTCTCTAAATTTATGACATCACAATTAACCCCTCCACCTCTGGTGTCCTGGGACTGTCAGGCTGAGGGCCTGCAGCGATTGGCAGTGAGAGCACAGCAGCCCTTCCAACTGATGCTCCTTTACCAGTGCCTAGCATTACAGAAGAGGTTCTCAGACAGAAACCAGTTCATCCTGGATGACCAGAGCCTTCAAAGCACTGAGGTCTATCAACCAGACAGGTGAAGCTCAGCTGTCCAGGCCACACTGGCATCATTTGGAGCACTCCTGTATACTTGCCACAGTGCCACTCCTCAGTGATCAGCTGCTTTTCACACAAGCACAGCAGTGCCACCAGAAGGATGGCAGCCAAGAAGAGATGCTGCAGGTGCTCAGAGAGCATTTCACCTGGTTCAAGTTGGTACTCCGTGCTTTGGCTGGATTTCTGTAGCAAAGCCATGAGACAGCCTGTCTATCTCCCCACCCCCTACTCCGTGCCCTGGCTCTGATTTCATTATGCACTGAGCTGATATGGATGGTTCTTACCTTTTGAGTTGATTTTCAACAAGTAGGAGCGCTCTAAAGTCTGAAAGGAAGAACATTTCAGAGGTCATTCACATTTCCAGCTTAAAATCATCCCATTAGAGAGCTCCCAAGCTCTGTAACCCCAAGCATTCACACGCTCTTCGTGCCAGGTTTCAACAGAGGCACCAGCCTTGCTCTCCACTGCTCCTCTTGTTAATTGCACAGTGACTGAAAAAGAAACCCACTAGGAGATTCCAGCCCCGAGGGCTCTGCTTTGATGATGGCAGGGGAGCACGGAGCAGCAAGGTTCATCACTGCCTTTTAACCCAGTGAATTCAGACTAGATGACACGAGAGCATCTGTTCTCCATAATGCCATCTCTCAGCATTGTTAATTACACTGTGATAATGCTTTCTGGACAACCTGTACCACAATCTGCTGAGCGGGGTGCCAAACACACAACCCAACAAATATGGTGATCTCACACTTGGAGCAGATGCCTTGTGACTTGTGGCTAATGAATTACAGCAATAATTGCAGCAGGGAAGGTCAGAAATGCATACCTACGTACACACAGAATCACACCAACACCCCCTCAAGACCCCTTCTTTCCACCCTTGGCCATTCAGCAGCTGCTCTGATCCACACACCACAGTGGTTTCCCCCCTGCAGCCCCCTGTCCCCACGCTGAGCGCACCGCAGCACACGTGTTGGAAGAAGCTCCCAGACACAGCTGGACACAAACATCACCAGTTCTGGAGACCCACTGGGGCCAACGAGCCACCAGAAGTGCTATGGAAAGACACAGAGCTCTTGGAGCAGGTCCAGAGGATGGCACTGAGGTGGCCAGAGGGCTGGAGCAGCTCTGCTGTGAGGAAAGGCTGAGGGAACTGGGCTTAGAATCATAGAATCACCAAGGTTGGAAAAGACCTAAAAGATCACCCAGTCCAACCGTTCACCTATTCCCAATAGCTCCTACTAAACCATGTAAACCAGCTTGTTTGCCTTGGAGAAGAGAAGGCTGCAGGGAGACCTGATGGTGGCCTTCAGTGCTTGAAGGGAGCGGATAAACAGGAGGGGGAACGGCTGTGTGTGAGGGTGGGTGGTGACAGGACAAGGGGAATGGCTTGAAAGTGAGACAGGGGAGGTTTGGGTTGGATGTGAGGAGGAAGTTTTGGAGGCAGAGGGTGGTGAGGCACTGGCACAGGTTGCCCAAGGAGGCTGTGGATGCCCCATCCCTGCAGGCATTCAAGGCCAGGCTGGATGTGGCTCTGGGCAGCCTGGGCTGCTGCTTGGCGACCTGCACACAGCAGGGCTTGGAGCTGGATGAGCGCTGTGCTCCTTTGCAGCCCAGGCCATGCTGTGATTCTATGATGAAAAGCCAAGTGCTCCCCAGCTAACCCTGCAGAGCTCACTGCATCACAGCCCAAAGGCACTCAGCACAGAGCAGCGTGCAGGGAGGGGAGCCAAGCAGATGGTGGGGGCACAGCACACGGGTCTGGCTGTGGGGGAGATGTTCCAGCAGCATGGAAGGAGCCAACGCGTAGGTTGGCCCACTGAGAACTGTTACACAAAACAATGGCAAGATAACCAAAAATCCTTTTTTGGGTTATGAAGAATTAGATTATTGAGGAACAGCACGAGCTGGGAAGCTTCCAGCCACATTCAGAGCTATCTGCTGCAGAAGCTTTGAGCCCAACAAGTAAATGTTATACAGTACACAGCAAAGCCCAGAAGAAAGCATGTGAGTCATGCATTGGGCAACTCCTTGGTGCAGGCACTCTCTGTTTTTACCAACCCACTGATGGCCTTCTTGCTCAAACCTAATGATTCTGCAAGGATTCCCATCCCTCCCAGGTGACTCAGCTCCAGAAAAGCAGCAACACAGCAAGCTTGGTTATCTTGAGCAAAGTGAGTAATGTGCTCTTACCTTAAAGCCAAAATAGTTGTAGGAGAAGTCTCTGTCGTAGATAATTGCAGAATTCAGGCGCTGAGGGGAAATAAAAGAGAAAAATGGATCTTCTGACTTCTGTGGCCTCGCATTCAGGTCCTACAATGCTGTCATTGTTTGATATTTCCAGCCCCAAAGATCCAGTGAAACAGACACCGCACCAGAGGGAAGGAAGCAGGGAGCAACAGGCAGGTTCAAACAAACACACAGTGTTTGCCATTTCTTTCAAGTACAGGGCACAATTGGTGGCTACACCAAGAAATACAAGATATCATCAAAACAGGAATGCAACTTCCCCAATAAAAACACGAGGCTGGAACAGCTCGAAACGAGACACCAGGCCTCACCTCTCCCTCCTCCGTGCACAAACACATTGCTACATCCCCAAGTGCTGTCTCCCAACTGAAGGCGTTGGGCTCTGATGACAAAGAGGACCTCCAGGAAAGCCCCCCTACCTGAAGGATGTTCTTACACCCTCTTTTATAATCTCCAGAGCATTTATCATCTGTATTCATTTCTATATAGGCTTTTCCTCCCCAAACAAATAGGGCAAATAAATCATCTGAACTAGTTCCCTGTATTTCCAAAACTTGGGACTGGGGAAGCGTTACATACGTCCTTGTTGGCCAAAACTATGTCCAGTGTTTCCTTGGAGATCATTGGCGAGTGCTTCCCATTGTGAGGGTTTATGTAGTTGTAGAGATCATCCATCACATCTGCAACAGAAACACAGTGAAAAAGAAAGGCGCCTGCAGAGCTGTCTGAACACACATCTGTCATTTGTTTCCAGGGCTTTAGCAGACAGGGCTCCCCATCCTCAGAAGCAATCCCTTCCAGGTCCACACAAACGCATCTTCTCTTCCACCTGCTCAGTGTCAGCACTGATCTGGTGACCCCAGCACTTTCCTAGCAATGGTTTCTACAGCATTTGTGACACGGAATAAACAGGACAGACAGTTGGGTGCATCCTGATTTCAATCAGTTCCACTCCTCGCTGATCTGTTCTCATCTCCAAGGCATTTTTTAGTTCCTCTGAGTGCTCTGTAACTCCTGCTGAAGGAACACCTGTGTATTTACACCCTCTAAAACCCCTCCTGCCTTTCTGACTGATTACCACCTAAATGCCCCCAGGCAGACTCACCACTGAACACTTTCTTAGTTTCTTTGTGCAGGTTGGACACTGCAATCCTCGCTGCCAATATCGCATAGTCAGGGTGCTTGGTGGTCAGGGTTGCAGCTGTCTCAGCAGCCAGGGTATCCAGCTCCACGGTCGTGACTCCGCTGTACAGCCCCTGGATCACCTTCATGGTGATCTGGGCCTGGAAAAGGCAAACAGTGCAGATCAGCTGCCTGTGAAAACATCCCTTCTGTCAGCCTTTTGGAGTATGAGACACTCTCTGCTCTGAGTAACACCTTTCACACTGCTTAATTAGAAAAGCAAATCAAACCCAGCAAAACACTGGCTCCTAAAACTTTAAACCAAGAGGCAGAGGGGCAGGAGGGAGAGCAGGGAGCGAGCAAAGAGAGCAGAAACCATTAAACCAGAACAAAACCATTAACAAGCTTTTCTTAAGCAGACACTTTCCTGAAGGCTGGATTGAAGTACAGCAAAGTTCACCAAACAAAAAACACAAAAAACCTCAATTTAAAAGAGTGCTTGCTTGGACGTTCTGAAACTCCAGCTGAAGCTTGACTGTAAAATGCCTGATGAGACGTGGAAGTGATACAGCAAGAGAGAAAAAGCCCAGCCCTGCTGGGATATGCTGGCTTTTGCACCGTGCCTCAGCCTAAGCTCCACCTGCAGGCTGGGACCCCTCCTGGGAAAAGCACACCCTGCTGCAGAGCACAGGAGAGTGCAGAACTGTGTTAAATTAGCTTCACTGTGCAGGTGGGAGCGCTCAGCAGGCACAGGAATCTTTGCTCTTGTGCTCATCACCAAATCCTCCCCACAGCAGCACGCTTTAAGCTTCAGCACTGCCGAGATGAGAACAAATCACCAGCACTCCTCCTCTCCACCTATGGCTGAAGAGCACCACGCTTGTAGGTACAGAATGCTAATTATCATACAGTTGCAAATTAAGATGCGAAAACAGACCAGTAGATCTCAGAGATGGGAAGAGCCCAAGATGGGCTCCAAACATACAGATGTTTGGTGCAGGTGTGCAGAACCAATCTCAGGGCCATAAATGAGGAGTCATCCTCTGCACGAGCTGGGGAAAGAGGAGCTTACGTGGGGGGGATCAAACACAACCCCAAATCCCACACAGCCCAAAAGAACCAGATATTACAAAGACGGGGGGTTCTGACAGACAGGCAGGGCACCTTGTTTTAAGAGAGCTTCAAGGTCTGATTTCCACATAGCATTGCTCAAGCTTTGCAGGTTAAAATTGAGAGCAATCTGCCACAATCGATGTTTGTGAGTCAGAGCAACAAAAAACTCTTTTTAAGCACAAGAAGCTCCATCACTCCAACAGTATTTGGGCCATTTATCCAAGGCAGTTTAGAACAGGTAAAGCAGAGACCTTCCCACAGTTCAACCTCATACTTTGTACCTGGAGAAGCAAAAAGCATCAGAACACAAACAGTAAGAAGAAATGTGTTACAAACATATTTGCCAACAGCTCCTGAGCAGGTTGCTGTGCTTGCTTTCTGTGCAGGTGAACAGCAGATAACACCTCCACCTTGCTCACAGCTATTGGCTTTTGGCAGAGATCACTGCTAGCCCAGAGGGCCAACTGTGTTCTGGGCTGCATGACAAAGGGGCGGCCAGCAGGGAGAGGGAGGTGATCGTCCCCTCCATCGGCTCCTGTGAGGCCCCATCTGCAGCGCTGCATCCTGCTGGGGCCCCCAGCACAGGAAGGACAGGGAGCTTGGGAGCGGGTTCACAGGAGGCACTGAGATGAGCAGAGGGCTGGAGCAGCTCTGTGTGAGGAAAGGCTGAGGGAACTGGGCTTGTTTGGCTTGGAGAAGAGGCTGCAGGGAGACCTGATGGTGGCCTTCAGTGCTTGAAGGGAGCGGATAAACAGGAGGGGGAACGGCTGTGTGTGAGGGTGGGTGGTGACAGGACAAGGGGAATGGCTTGAAAGTGAGACAGGGGAGGTTTGGGTTGGATGTGAGGAGGAAGTTTTGGAGGCAGAGGGTGGTGAGGCACTGGCACAGGTTGCCCAAGGAGGCTGTGGATGCCCCATCCCTGCAGGCATTCAAGGCCAGGCTGGATGTGGCTCTGGGCAGCCTGGGCTGCTGGTTGGCGACCTGACTGAAAATCAATCTCTGAGGTCCTTTTCTACCCAGGCCATTCTGTGATTCTATGATTATATTCTTTTCAACTGGATAATATACATGAGGGGCAGAGAACGGCCAGCAGGAAAAAGGGTACTCACTGGATCCACAAAGTCAGCGTTGAGCCCATAGCAGAGCTTCTGGATACGTGACGTGATCTTGTCAAACATGACACGCTCCTGGCGTCCATCTGGTGGGAAAGAAGTTACAAACAGCAGCTCCAACAACAAGAAATGGATGATCTAAGCACAGCATCCCACCCAGCACCTCACACTAGGAGCCAACCAGGTTGGGAGTCACCAAGGACAACCAATTTGGGTTCATTGAATCCTTAAGGTTGGAAAAGCCTGCTAGAATGACAGCATGGCCTGGGTTGCAAAGGAGCACAGCGCTCATCCAGTTCCAACCCCCTGCTGTGTGCAGGTCACCAACCAGTAGCCCAGGCTGCCCAGAGCCACATCCAGCCTGGCCTTGAAAGCCTCCAGATCCCCACATCCAACCCCAAGCCATCCCACCACGCTTTGTGCTCAAGGAACACTCAGTGCTGACAAAACGCCTCTCAGCAGCACTGAGGGCCGTGGTTTAGCGGGTTATTTTGGCGGTAGGTTGGTTGGTTGGACCAGATGATCTGGGAGGTCTTTTCCAACCTTGGCGACTCCGTGTCCCTCAGTGCCCGGCGCCATCGCAACTCCAAGGACAGACGCCCCCTCACCTCACGGGCATCCCGCGCAGAGAAGAATTCTACCTAATATCCAACCCAAACACCCCCTGTCACAACCGAAGGCCATCGTTTCTCCTGCTATTGACAAGAGCAGAGCTCGACCCCCACCTCGCCGCGACCTCCTTCAGCGAGGAGGCCGAGGAACCCATCCCCACAGCACCGACGCCGTGTGGCCCTGCGGGGCTCCGTGGCCAAAGTCGGGACGGAGCCCGGAGCGGCTCCCCGCGGTCCCCCCGCCCCCACGTTCCCGCTCACCGCGCTTCACGACGTGCATGGCGGCGGTGGCGACGGCGGCGCGGGCTCCCAACGGCTGCCGAGCGCCAATTCCCGCTCCCGCCAACCGCGCTGACCCCGCCGCGCCGCCGTACGCTCCGCCCCCACCGGCTGAGGCCGCGGGCGACATCTTGGATCCGGGCACCGACTCATTCTTTCCCCTCCAAAGCCGCTTCGGAGCTGTTTCTCGCCCTCAGCGGAGCCTCACCCCCTGATCTACCCCCGAATCTCCCTCGTGCCCTCCCGAGAAGCGGCGACCACCGAGGGCAGAGAGGGCTGCGTGCCCGCTTCCAAGATGGCGGCAGTGCCCTCCTCCCCCTTCAGGGCGATTCGCGGCCGCGCGAGGGCGCGACGTACGGCGGCCGTGAAGGGCTATAATACCTCATTTCGCGATACACATAACCAGAACACAGCGGTGATTGCACTAAATAGTATTTAAACGTCGTCTTTAATGCGACTCTCCACGCGATTCTCCCACAGCTCTCCCTCCCCTTCCAAAGAACGCCAAAACCCCTGAGGAACACAGCAGCTTATGTGCTATCGTGGAGGCCGGTGTGCTGTCATGGCAGCCAGCCCACCTCCTGCTGTGAGGGGCTGGGATGGGCACCTTGAGGAGGGAGAGCCCCCTGGGGACAGGCAGCCCCACAGGGCTATGGGAATCGTGGGGACACTGTGCCCTTGGATGCAGACAGGAAGAGCATCATGGCAGAAAGCCCTTTGGGGTCTCAGGAGGTCCCTTGGGATCTCAGAAAGCCCTTTTAGGTCTCAGGAGGCCGTGGCCATCCTTCAGGCATTGGGAGAGGCAGTGTTGAGTGGCTGGCTGCTCCCCCACCCAAATGCCCCAGGGTCCAGGCAGCGCTCGAGGACAGCAGCACCCGAAGCACTGCTGGGGCTTGTACACATAACACAACCCCAAACGCCAGCACTTCCTCTGCTAATACGTGCTGGGTGCTGCATGTGCCAGCAGCCACCCGAGGTGCTGTGATAACGGGGCTTCTTCCAACCAAGAGGTGCACCCACATGTCAGAACAGCACCAGGTAGCGTGGGGAGGGGAAACTGAGATGAACACAGCACCAGAAACACTCCGTTTTGCTTTGTGAGAGTGCAGTCACCTCACAGGTGTGCTGTCCTTGCCTGTGGGCCTCTGAGTGAATCCCTGGTGGCATCCAGCAGCTGGGAACTCTGTTATTTAGAACAGGATAGAATCGTTCTGTTGGAAGGGACCTTCAGCGACCAGGCTGCCCAGAGCCACATCCAGCCTGGCCCTGAATGCCTGCCGGGATGGGGCATCCACAGCCTCCTTGGGCAACCTGTGCCAGTGCCTCACCACCCTCTGCCTCAAAAACTTCCTCCTCATATCCAACCCAAACCTCCCCTGTCTCACTTTAAATCCATTCCCCCTTGTCCTGTCACTAACAGCCCTTCTGAGCAGCTGCACAGATCCCTCTGCACAGCCTGTCGTCTCTCCAGAGTGTCAACAGCACCTCCCAGCACAGCCTCCTTACCAAACCTGCTAAGGATGCGTTCAACTCCTGCATCCAGGTCATTGATGAAGATGTTCGTTGAACAGGACTGGCCTTAATGACCATCCACCAGGCAGACGTAGCCCCATTTCATAGAGCCGTGGAATCAGGAAGGCTGGAAAAGCCCAACCCCAGCTCACCCCACCACTGGCCAACTCCCTCACTGCCACATCCCCCCCACAGCTCTGGAACACCTCCAGGGACAGTGACCCCCCACTCCCTGGGCCATGCACTCCAGCCCTTGTTTCTGCCTGTCTCTCTGCACATATGAGGCTGTTGGTTCCATCGCTGCTCAGCAAACATGGCAGTTGCTGATCCCTCAGCACCGAGCCTGGCTCTGAAGATACAGCGCATCATGCGGTCAGCTTGGGAGCACCATGCACCAAGGCTGGACACCCAACGAGCTCTCATTTCTGCGAGGTGACAGAAGGAATATCTGGAACTGATCAGGAAATGGAAAGAAATGGGGGGTTGTTTGTTTCTCTATGCGGTTGGAAAAAGACAGAAGGAAAAAAAAGCCACTGCATCTTGGTACATTTGAAGCCTGCACTGAGCTCACGGATCTTTGCCCTCAGGTGCTTTGTGTTTTATTCACTCTGTTTTGAAAAACAATAGCAGGTGGAGCAGTCGTTTGGTGTTCTGAGGATGTGACTGTGCGTCATGGGTTAAACTGCTGCAGGGGAACAGCAGCCTCCTCCCCTCCAGCACGGCTGTGGCAAGATCAGAACAACCACCATCAACGCCCAAGAGGCAAATTTGGAAGGAAATGTAAGACGAAAACCAAACTTCCTGAGGCTGCACAACGCTGTACCTCCACCCAGCCCTGAGGCAGCTGTGGTTGGAATGGAGCTTCTGTGCTGATGGGTTCCTGTTGCTGTAGGTTTGTATGGCAGGGGTTGTTCCAGCAGGCTGCTTCAGCTGCACGATTGAATGGCACCGAGCTGGGGCAGGAGCCAAAGCTGAACCAAGGTTGTTTCACCTCCAAGTCCCACAGCGTGAAGCCACAAGACAGCAGATCTGATTCTGCTGTGGACAGAGGCGACAGACCTACCGAGGAGTGCATGGCTCATAGAACCATCCAGTCATTAAAGTCAGAAAAGACAACTAAGATCGTCAGTTCCAACCATCTGCCTCTTGCCTTCCTGCTCTGAGCTGGTGTGAAAGCACCTGGGAGCCTGGCGCAGTGCAGACAACGATGATGGACCAAGAGAGAGATGCAGGGATTTGCATCCTACCCCACTCCAGAGCTGACCTGTGCTGTGATGTCCTAATGTGAAGCCTCTCTGGACCTGGGGTCTGAATGCCTCTGGGCTACAGGGGAAGTTGTGAGCATCTTATCTCTTGTGTTGTTTCTTATGGGATCTGCTCTATGAGGAGAAAATAGGATGGAAAATTCTCGTCCTCCACATCTTGGTTGTTCTGTGCATCTTTACACACTGTGCTAATGTCCCAGTTTCAATAATGTGTCTCTCAGGGCAGCTTTTCACAAGGCAGTGCAATAAACAAGGCTACCAAAATGACCCAACCTAAAAACACCTCTTCACTTCCCTCATTTGGGTGGAATTACATTTAATTCCTTGGCCCAGACCCATCTGTGGAGATGCTGCTTGTTTGCAGACTGCTCTCCTGCAAGCTGCAGGACATCGCACTGCCCCAGGAGCACAGCAGCTCCTGGTGGATGGCATGGGATGAAGGCAACCACCCTCACCAAGAGAACGGCTCCGTCTTCTTCGGTTCCCTTTTACTCACATGAATTCAGTTGCAGTCAACCCACAAAGACTTCCTGTGTTCCTTCAGGGCCGCCAGCTCATGGACACTGGGCAGCTCCAGTCCGATTCCCATCCTGCAGAGATAAGAAGCCAAATCTGGATTGGAGGTCGTCCTCCCTTCTCCCTTCCTGGCAATGGGGGGTAGGCCTGGCTCCGGAGGTATTTCCAGGCTGTGAAGGACCTGCTCCGTTCAGAGGTCAGACAGCCCCAGATGGAGCATCGTGGACATGGCCAAAGTGAGAGCACTGCCCGTGAAAAATGCACGTAACACCGGGATGGACAGGAGCTGTATGCAGAGCAGGGCAGCGATCTGACCCAGTGTCCCTGGACTGGAGGTAGAGATGCTGAGAGCGGATGGCTCTGTGCTGGAATGGGGTGCTGTAGGAGAAATGCTTCACGGGTAGAGCGCAGCTTTAACCTCTGCTCTCTTCCAGCTGCTGATGCAGAGCCCGTTTTCCTGCTCCTTGTTGCTCTGGGTGATTTTCCAGAGACCAGCTGGGAAAGCAGGGGGACAACGATGGGTGTTTTGGGGGATGCAACCAGCAAACATCACCTGGAACGGGAGGTTCTCAACACAGCTCCTTCCTCATGCTGGGCTGATGTCCAGCCTGGAGGGCGCAGAGGATCCCTGCATCCTTTAGTACCACTCTCCCCTCCTCCTCATGCCCTCATGCCTGCAGCACAGGCTGGGAGCTCGTCACCTCTCCTCTGCTCTGGGTCAGAAGTTTGCAGTGCCCTGGTGCTCTCCTCACACTGCAGTGGGCTGCCCAGGGAGGTGGTGGGTTCACCAACCCTGGAGGTGTTCAGGGAACGTTTGGACGTTGTGTTGAGGGACGTGGTTTAGTGAGAGCTATCGGTGATGGGTGGATGGTTGGACTGGATGATCTTGGAGGCCTTTTCCAACCTTGGTGTTTCTGTGATTCTGCCAGGGCACAGGGATGCTCTCCTGCGTGTCTCAGCCCAGGAGCACAGCGTGAAACCACGACGCGACAGAAGCTTGGAGCTGCAGCTGGCCGCCCCAGCACGCACCTTGGCTCCACAGCTCACAGCTATGGGATGAGTAGCATGGAAGGACCACGCAGCCACGGCTGCCTGAGGGCTGGCAGGACCTGGGTGCACAGTGAGATGGGGCGGAGCTGCACCTGGCACAGGTGAGCACAGCACACCCTGCAGAAGGAAATGCCGCGCAGCGGGGATCTCCGCGCAACGGGGCTCCCGGCCCCCGCCGCACCAACGGAGCCCACGGTAGGACTGGGGCCCTGGGGACATCCTTGCACTGTCCCCACCTTGCTCCCAGCACCGGGAGCCCACTGGGTGCAGGTCTCCCTTTCCCCAGCCCCACGGAGGCTGGGTGCCCGCAATGAGTTCTGCTGGGAGCAGCGCTGGCGACGCTCGGATTGCTTGGGGGTTTGTCCCTGTGCAGCGCTTTGTCCCTCAGGCTCTGCAGCGGTGGGAAGCCTTGTGGGCAGCCCCGCTGCCATCAGGCGGTGCCCCCATCCCCACGGGGCACAGCTGTGAGGTTCTCAGAATGCTGGGTGCTGTGCTGGGTGCGGGGCAGGACTCCCACCCACCCACCCACCCAGGCAGGCTGTGTCTGCTGTGCCCCGCTCTGAGCTCAGAGGAGATGATGCACAGCAGAAACCTGAGCATCCGCAGAGGGCTGAAATGCCCCCACTGCCTTCCCTGCTTTCTTCACGCAATGCCTCGTGCTGTGACCCCGTGGCTGGGATGTGGGTGCATTGGGTGGGTGTGCAAAGTGCAGGAGCAGCACCCCAGGTTTAGGTACCCCCTGGTTTCCGTGCTTGGGCTGGCTCCTGTAATCACATGGGGCATCCCCACGCTGTGCTTCCCGGACGGCTCTGACGCAGCACCAGGCAAAGGGCAGAGCCCTCCCTGTGGCCTTGTCTTGGTGGCACGATTCCTGCAATCTGCAGTTTGTTTGTGTCACCCAGTCAGTCGGTGCAGCACTGTTATCTCACGGGCACAGGGGCGGCTCTGTGTGAGGCACAGCCCCACATTGGCACTGACACTGAGGGAAGTGCCATGAACTTTGCACCAGAGCAGCCAGGAGTGCCCTGCAGGGACTCTGAGCATCCCAAATGCCCACATCCCAGGGCACCCCACAGCATCACCTTGCAGCGCTGCATGATGCCACGAGCACAGCTGCTCATGGCTGCTCTGCTGCCTGCAGGGAGGTACATGCTGGATTTTGGGGTTTCTGCCAGCCTTTGGGGACTGCAGAGCTGCAAGAGTGCTTTCCATGCAGCTGGATGCAGATCGCTTTCCCTAGGGCCCGTCGCATTGTTAGGGAGGAGCGGTGCAGACCAAAGAGCCCCAGCCCTTGTCCTGCTCATCCCAAGTCCTGTCTGCATGTGAGCTGGGCACGGAGCGGCCCCTGCACACCACCCTGAGCCAGAACCCTGATCTTGGCACTGTGTGCGCAGCGATGCTTCTTCCTCACCCATCCTCCTCATCCTCCTCTGCTCTGCTGTGATCTCGGGCACGCCTTCCCAATTCTTTGTTCCTCTGCAGGTGAACATCTTCCAGACGCAGGATCCGATCACCCCGCAGCCTGGTGCAGAGCCCCCAGCTCCAACGGGGAGCCCGGCCCCCAACCCACCCCGAGACACCTGGGCCGGGCGGCACACCTTCCTGCTCTCCTGCCTGGGCTACTGCGTGGGGCTGGGCAACGTCTGGCGCTTCCCCTACCTGTGCTACCGCAATGGAGGAGGTGGGTGCTGCCCTGGTGCTGGGGCTCGGTTTGCTCGGGGGCCTTGGGGTCCTGTGCTGCTCTCTGGCCCCACTGCTTTAACCCCACTGCGAGGTGCAGGGTGCCCAAGTTGGCTCCATGGTGCCATGCAGGAATGAGGATGTGCCCAGCGCTGCAGCTGGGCCGAGCTTTGCACCTTGCCTTCACTGAGGAATTTGGCCCCAGGGCAGGGCTGCGGATGCTGCTCTGCTTCAGGGCATGGGTGTGGGGTCGGTGTGTCCGTCCCTCCATTCATCTCCAGTGGCCCCACTGCCAGCACTCCATGCTCTGTGCGGTGCAGTGGGGAAGAAGAGGTGCACGCAGCTGGGCGTTCCCTGGGGCTGGGATGGGCAGCAGGAGCCCACGCTGCCCTTTGGGCTTCACATCCATGGGGCTCCTGGTCCGGGTGGGAAGGGACTTGAATACCACCCACCCCCCTTCATGGGCAGGAACATCTCCCATAGTCCAGGGGCCCAAAACCTCACCTGAGGCCTCGTGCAATAAGTGCCAGGGATGGGTACTCACAGCTCTTTGGGGAGCCCAGGGGCTTTCCCTGCCCTGTGCCCATCTCCTGGGGGGTTGCAGGACCTGTTGTGTCCTCTGGCCATCCCCAGACTCACTGCCCCTCTCCTCCTGCCAGGTGTCTTCCTCATCCCCTACTTCCTCATGCTGCTCCTGGTGGGGCTGCCCCTCTTCCTGATGGAGCTGAGCCTGGGGCAGTACGGGGCCGCGGGGCCCATCACCGTCTGGAAGTGCTGCCCCATCCTGCAAGGTAGGCCCAGCATCAAGGGCACCTCTCCCCACACCCCTCTCAGCTCCCAGCCCCTCGGAGGCGGGCACGGAGCAGCCCCTCTCCCCGGTGCAGGTGTTGGTGTGGGCATGATGGTGGTGTCCTCCCTGGTGTCCATCTACTACAACGTCATCATCGCATGGGCATTCTACTACCTGGGCTCGTCCTTCCAGAGCCCCCTGCCCTGGTCCTGCGATGCCCCCCGGAACGCCGAGCTCTGCCAGGTCGGCAGCCCTGAGCAGGAATGGGATGGGGATCCGGGGATGGGGATCCCTCAGGGTCAGGCTTTACCTGCAGCTGGGGAAGGGGCAGCAGATCAGGCTGGGGCCGGGGCCAGGGAGGGTTGGAGGGGGGTGATGATGATGGTGGTGATGATGGGAGGGGTGGTGATGGTGGTGGTGATGGTGGTGGTGATGGTGGAGGGAGTGGTGGGAGTGGTGATGATGATGATGGGAGTGGCCGTGGTGATGATGATGGTGATGCTGCTGATGGTGGTGGTGGTGATGGTGATGATGATGGTGGTGTTGGGGGTGATGATTGTGGTGATGGTGGTGATGTTGATGATGGTGGTGATGATGATGATGGTGGTGGTGATGATGTTGATGGTGGTGGTGGCGATGATGATGGTGGTGATGCTGCTGATGGTGGTGGTGGTGATGATAATGATGATGGTGATGATGATGACGGTGGTGGTGGTGGTGGCGATGATGTTGATGGTGGTGGTGATGATGGTGATGATGATGATGGTGGTGATGATGTTGATGGTGGTGGTGGTGATGATGGTGATGTTGATGGTGGTGATGATGTTGATGGTGGTGGTGGTGATGATGTTGATGGTGGTGGTGGTGATGATGGTGATGGTGGTGATGGTGATGATGATGGCATCTTGCAGAATGCATCAGGGAGTGCTACCCATACCAGTGCCAGTGAGGCTTTCTGGAAGTAAGTTGGTGGAAGCAAGCTGGCTCCTTCCCCCCCGGTCCCACAGCGTGGGGGCTCAGGGATTCAGCATCCCCATCCCACTGACTGCCATCCCCACACCTCAGCGAGCAGGTGCTGGGAGTGACACACAGCTCTGGCCTTGGTGACCCCGGCTCAGTGCAGTGGCTGCTTGCACTGTGTCTGCTGGCAGCCTGGATCGTGGTCTTCCTGTGCATGCTGGGGGGCATCCACAGCTCAGGCAAGGTGAGGGGGGGGGGGGGCAAGGCTGGGGATGCTGAGCCAGCAGAGCGGGGCTGAGCTGTGCCCTGTGCAGGTGGTGTACATCACGGCCACCTTCCCCTACCTGATCCTCCTCATCCTCATCATCCGTGGGGCCACGCTGCCCGGCTCCCTCGATGGCGTCCGCTTTTACCTCTCCTCGGATTGGAGCAAGCTGCTGAGCGCGCAGGTAACGCCAACGCCGGGGCCGGGCGCTGTGAGACCCCCAGATGGGGGCAGTGGGGGTGGGTGGGACCCGACAGCCCCCCCGTGGCCTCGTGCCCCCAGGTGTGGAGCGATGCGGCCTCGCAGATCTTCTACTCGCTGGGCATCGGCTTTGGGGGGCTGCTCTCCATGGCCTCCTACAACAAGTTTGACAACAACGTCGTTCGGTGAGCTGGGGGTGGGCGCTGAGGGGCGGCAGTGGGGACGTGCGTTCCCTGGGGGGGGTGCCCCACTCCGTCCTCCCCGTGGATGTGGGGTAGAGACGCTCTCCCTGGCAGGGACACCCTGGTCATCGCCATCGGGAACTGCTGCACCAGTTTCTTGGCCAGCTTCGCCATCTTCTCGGTGCTGGGACACATGGCCTTGAAGAGGGACATCCCTGTGGGCAGCGTCGCTGAGTCTGGTGTGGTTTTGGAGACACGGGGTGCTGTGGGAGGGGATGCTGTTGAGCACCACGGTGTTTTCCCTCATCCTGATGTCTCCATCCTGCAGGCCCTGGGCTGGCGTTCGTGGCGTACCCTGAGGCGCTCTCCCTGCTGCCTGGTTCCCCGTTCTGGTCCATCCTCTTCTTCCTGATGCTCTTCATGCTGGGAGTGGACACTTTGGTGATTGTCACACTGGGAAGTCCCCTGTCCCGCCCTGTGCCTGGCCTTGTGGTGCCAGGTACACCCTGACCTCGGCATGCAGGAGGCAAAATGTGCACAGAACGTGGGGCTGGGGAGCTCTGTGCATGTGGGGCTGCCGCTGGGGTGGGATGCAGAGCCAGTGGGTCCACCTAGGGAGGTGAGGCTGCTACGTGCCCCTGGTGGGGCTGCGCCCAAGGCCACGTGTGCTCAGTGCAATGGGGACAAGGGTGCTGCGGGGACCATCCTGGTGAAGGTGGGTTTCCTGCCACCCCCTTGACATCCCTGTCCCTCAGTTTGGGAACATCGAGGCCATCACGACCGCCATCATGGATGAGTTCCCAGCCCTGCGGGAGGGGAAGAGGAAGGTGACGTTCCTGGCTGTGCTCTGCTTCTCCTTCTACCTCCTGGGGCTCCTCCTCGTCACCCAGGTGCGTGGGGCCCATGCTGGATGCATCCTGGGGGTTGTCCTGGGGGCACAGAGGGCCCGCCCCCCTGTATGGATCCAAGGTGCTGACCTGCCCACTCATAGGGTGGCATCTTCTGGTTCACCCTCATTGACACCTACAGCACCAGCTTCGGGCTGATCATTATCACCCTCCTCATGTGCATCGGCATCGCCTCCTGCTATGGTGAGCGGAGGTGGGGGGCTCCAAGGAGCGAAGGCGGGGGGGGCTCCACGGAGTGGAACTGAGGGGTTCCACGGAGCAGAGCTGGGCTGTGATCTTCCCTGCATCCTGGGAAGCGGTTTCAGCACTGCCCACCCACATGGGGGGCTGCTCAGTGCCCAGCACCATCCTGATGTCCTGGGGGGGGGGCACAGGGGCTGTGGGTGCCTGGCACAGAGCCCTGCTGGGGCGGGGGGCTGACTGTGACCCCGTGTCCCACAGGCATTCAGCAGTTCTGCTGGGACATTGTGACCATGATCTGCCGCTGCCCGCCGTGGTACAGCCGTGTGCTGGGCTGCTTCAAGGTGTGCTGGGTCTTCTTCACCCCCTGCCTGCTGCTGGTAAGTGTTGGGCACTGCCTGAGCTCCTCTCGGTCAGGGGGGCAGCCCGGGTGGCCCTGATGTCCCCACGGTGCCGTCACCACACTGCTGTCTGCTCCATCCTCACAGTTCACACTCATCTTCATGTTCCTGGACATGTACAACGTTCCCCTGCGCTACGGCACCTATGAGTTCCCAGCGTGGGGCACCAGCCTGGGTGTCTGCATGGGCGTCCTCAGCTGTGTGCAGATCCCCATCGGTGCCGTCGTGGCTCTGTGCCACCAGACTGGGACACTGAGAGATGTGAGTGTGAAGTGGGCAGGCTGGGGGATGGGGTGGAATGGGGATAGGGACAGAATGGAGATGGGGTGGAAGTGGGGATGGGGGTGGGAT
>NW_024885093.1:0-37138 GCF_019232065.1 Centrocercus urophasianus | reverse complement strand
GCATACCCCAACCTGTGTGAAGGTGCCACCCATGCTATTTACTTCAATCTCTTGAGGAGCTGGAGATGATTTGGAAAATCAGGCCTTATGCTCTTTTAAGCTCTTAGATGCATAGATTTTGAGACCAGAAGGTAAAGATCTTTTTTCTCAATTTCTGAGAAATTGAGACGAAAACTCCTTCACTCAGCACTAAGATTCTCTTATTCCTTCCAACATACTCCTGAACGATCACTCTAATTTGGCTTGAACATGTAATATAACCGTCCTTCTTGTGCAGTATGTTGGATATTTTTTGCTAAGAAAAACAGCAGTGGTGCCACTTGCAGTATTTATCAAGCTGAGAAGTAGAGATGGGACTGCAGTAAAATCCTTTGTTATTCTGATGAGTGCAGCTTTTCCCAGTGCCCAGCTACCAGAAATGTGTAAAGCCACTGTCCAGCCCCAACTCAAAGTTCTGGCCAAACCATTTCAGTCCTCACTGCAAAACATGCTGGTTAGAAAATTCTTTGTGGGGCTGTATGAAGGCAAAAAAACATGAAAAACCCAACTCACAACCAAAATCTGATAGCATTGTCTGGAAGACTCTCCTTTACTTCTACAGCATCTATGAGCTACACATATTCACCACTTTGGCTGATTACTTCTAGGATTAATGTGCCTTGCATTTGTGAGTCTGTAATCACCCACGCATTACAAAATGTACAGCATATGCTGAAAACTGTCTATAATATGTTTTAAAAGGAATTCTTAACTAAGCTCTGACCTTGATACACTCTGAAGGTGAAGAGGATCAATTATAGATAAAAGGAAGGAAGCTCTCGGAGGACTTGTGTACCTAAGAGTTTCTCTAGGTACAGTTCTAGATCTGTATTTATTGGTATTTATCTTTCCAAAGCTCAGACAAGTAGAGATGCTGTAATTGATTTTATTTGAAAGCAACAGATGGGGCCAAAGGGGAACTTTCTGGTCTTCAGTTTTTGCTTTTCAACCCATATAAAATGAGCTGGAGGTGTTTAATGACATTCACTTTTTTTTTTTTGACCAAATGTGTGAATGGGAGCCTGCGGCAAAGCAAACTCCATCTCTCTTAGCTTCAAATGAGCTGGGAAAGATCCTCATCCTGCCAATTCATTGTTAATTGGCCCATGCTATGAGAAGCAATTAAGACGAAAAGCCCGATTCATAAAAAATGTATGTTCTGCTTATGTGTCTATGTGCGAGGGCTTTTCCTCCACTCCAGCTAAATGTGCAAGAGGTACATCAGCTTTCTAGTGCTTTTTTTTCTTCTTTTTTTTTTTTTCAAGTTGCTCCTCCCCTCATTTTTCTGAGTCACAACTGAGTTCCTCTCACATGGGCACATGTGGTGTAAACCTCACAGATGTAAGGCGAAGTTTGGACAAGATGTGAAAATGTTCAAATAAAAGTTAATGGAATCATGTCAGTTGTGCTGGCTTCTGTTCTCTGATTAATTTTTAGCAAACCATTGGCTTGCTAGACAGATTTTTGCCTGCTCTCCTAAGTGTGCAAAGCCTGCAATTTCTTTTAGAAAAAGAGGAGAAATAAAATTATGTCAAATGGTTACTGCAGGAAGAAAAGAAATATGAATGAATGGTTCATCTAAAGTTAGGGTGCAAGAACTGCCTAAGCTTACTTCCATTTATTTCCTTCCATCCTTCCAAATCGAATTCTCGGTTAATAGCTTGATGTCTACATGTGTTTAAATATATTCGTATAATTTCTTTCTGTCTTTTTCTTTTCCTTCCCTACAAATACTTTATTTGTCTTTTACTGTTTTGTATTTTTTTGTAGTGAAGATTTTTTTACTATGATTTGTGTGGGTGACTGTGTGGTATGAAGCTGACTTGTGCTTCATCTGTAGTGAAACACCTGCAGCTTCTGAAACACCTGTAGCTGGAGTCATCTCCACTGCAGATGTTGGCTTTGCTGGTGGTCAGTCCAGTTTGGTTCAAATCATGCTGGTCTACCAGCCACTTGCTGAAGGATACGGTACTAAGTCCTTAGCATGCATTGCAGCTGTATTTAGTCATGGAGCCAGGCAGCCACACATCATGCTCTGGTTTCTGTGGGCTTCCAGCAGAAGGCCAGCCCAGCACTGAGCACACCCTGCCTCCACTGAGGTGGAACTTACCCTCGTGGGCAGGAGAAGTGGCCCGCGGTCCACCTGCAGGATCAGGATCTGATAAACAGTTTCAAATGTCAGTGGCCTGTTGTTGGTAATTAAATTGTAATGACAGATCCCTGGTGATGCTATCAAGGTGCTTTTGTTCTGGGAGCCCTGCATTAAGAGGAATAGCAACAGCAGTTTTGCTTGTTATGTCTTCCTACTGTTACAGTTAACGGGGTTCATGGGCATCAGCTTCCCAGAGCAGAATGCTGTGCTGACACTTCCACGGGGCAGAATGGCTGGGAATGCTGGTGCAGCTGAGCATGTGGTCATTCAAATATTTGTCAGCTGCACACTCCCAGAGCACAGGCTTGTTTGTGTATTTTTACATGCAAACCTGGAGCCTTTAAAATAAATCTCTTGGCTTTTGGAGAGAAGAAGGAAATGTCTATAGCGAGGCTAAAGTTCAAAATGAAGGCGTTCGGTCAGAGAAATATCGATATGTAGCTGTCAGCAGTACTTACGTTCTGAGCAGCAAAAATACTTTTCTTTTTGTTTAACTTGTTCTATTATAAATGATTAAAAACACATGATCAGTCATGGAGATAATAATAGCAGTAGCCTTTTTAAAAACAACAACGGTGGCTTTAATCCCATATCGGTGTTTGTGCCCTGGAAAGAAAAAGAGTGAAATGAGATCGTTTTCAATGTTTTGGTGAGTGAGTGCCTTCAAAGAAGTTTTGGAGCCCTTTTCCATCCTGTTCTGTAGAGGTCAGCAAGTTTGAGGAATTACAGGCACTAAGTGAAAATGAAAACATCAAGAGACTTGCTGTCTATCACAAGTATCACTAAATCTTTTTGAACAACCCTGGGCAGTGAATTATGGAAGCATGGAATTGACTTACAGTTTATTTCTAGTAACAGTCAGTTACTATGTCAAATCTAAAACCATTCAGAAATACCTATAAAAATATATGACAAACTAACCAGCAACTTCTAGATCTTTTTACATGCGTATGATTTTAAAGAACGTCTTGCTGGTGCTTGTGGAAATGAACAGACAGGTCGTTTTCACCAGGATATTTTATTTTCTCCCTCCTCACTCATGTTGTTTGGCATCACAGAAAGCCTTCAGAGTAGTTTTGATGGAGGAAGACAATATGGTGAGTGGGCAGGGGAACGGCACATCTCCTGCTTCCCTTGGGGATGATCTTCCCCCCCTACTCTGCGTGCTGCTAGCAAATATTCTCCTAGCAGTCCCTTGAACTTCAGTGTGAGGGTCCTTGTGGACCCGTTAGCACAGGTATTGCAGCAGCTGTGGCTCACTCCTAGGTAAGAGGGAGCACAGGAAGTTCCATGGAAGGGGTGCTGGCTCAGTGAGGAGCCAATGGGCATGTGCTGCCTGTGAGGACCTGCAAGGGCATGCAGCAACATCCATCCCCAGGGCTGTATGGTCCTGCTGCTTTGTAGAGTGGTGATCAAAGCCTTGGATGTAGGAAAACCCTGGTGCTATGGGGGGCAGATGTGAAGTTTTCTGAATGGTCTGCTCAGAGAAGCTGTGGATGCCCCATCCCAGGAGGTGCCCAAGGCCAGGCTAGATGGAGACCTGGACAGCCTGATCTGATGGGGAGCAACCAGCCCACGGCAAGGAGTGGGGCAGGATAGACATTGAGGTCCCTTCCAATCCCAGCCATTCCATGATTCTGTGATTCTGGCTGCTTAAAATGAAAGTCTACTGAGGCATGGATGCCATTTCTGAGTGTGTGGGGGGTCAGATTGAGTGGCAAAATTGCTGGGCAGCTCAGAGGTCCTGCATATAGAGGGTGTTTCAGACCAATGCTGTTGTGCACCCGTTGTGGTCTCGAGTCCCCATTTCGAGTTTCCTTCCAGAAGGCTCCTGGGAAGTGGCCCACACTGAAATGCTGCTTGTTTGATGCCAGACACACAGCTTTTTGTGGTGCTGGAAAATATCCCCTTAGCTGAAGTGCTGGATCTGCAAGCTTCTGTCTCTGGACTATGACACTCATCAGAGGGTGCGAAGGACTTCTTGGAGGTATTTCACTCTCAGACACAGAGATAATTCCACCAAAAAAAAAAAAAAAAGGGAAAAAATAATTTAAAAAATAATTTAAATAGACGAAGCAACTAAAGGCAATATTAGTCACCATCTATATGCTGTCATGACAGACAGACAGACTTAGCACCTACCAGGTAAGGAGCTGTCCAAGGATGGTATTTGGTTCATTGCTTGAAAGGCTTACCTGAAGATACTAAACAGAAGTAGGGCTTTTAGTGCTTTCTTTTTGTTTTCCTTCCACAGAAGTAGCAGACAACATTACATCTTGAAACTGCAATTTGCCACTGCAAGAACAAATGCAAAATGTCATGACTCAGGATAGCCATTTTGCTTTTGTTGTGGTGCTTGTGCTGGGAAGGCATCCAAAACCAAGTTTGTCTTGTAAGAAATGATTTCAACATCAGTCCCATGGCAATTGTATTTTAAAACTAACAGAGCCTAATAAACTTTCACTCATGAAACCATCAAAGTTGTGTTTACTATAGAAAGCTTGGGTCAATAAAAATACTCAGCACACTAGGGTTTGGGATTTTATTATTTTGCATTTATTGAGAAACAAATTGCAGAATAAAGTAGGGTCATGAATAAAATACTCCTATACGCTCAGAATATAATGCAAAACATAATTAGGCTGCACACTGTTAAAAGTCAGTGCTGAAATCTAACAATATAGTGTCACCAATTGTAAGCATGTAAATGTATAATATGTAATTGTAAGCTGTTGAGAAAAGATCTCATTTTGATAATGCATGTTGAGATTGGAAGCCTGTTTGTTAATGAGAAGTCTGAAGAATACTTGTGGCTCCAGGATGCTTGACAACTCTGCCTGCAATACGGTGCAGCACCAAAGAAGAGAAGCGAGTTAGAATGCATGCAAAAACAGGCCTTGTTCAAGAGCAAAGAAATGTGAATATTTACACTTATGGCATATATTCCAATCATAGTTATTCTGCTCTGACATTATTCGTTTGTAATCAATAGATCAATTTACTGCAACTTGTTTTTTTATGTGCACGGTTTGGCTTTGAAGCCCTTCTCTCTGAACCATCGATACAGCTTTGTGTCTACACAGAGGGCTGAGGCCAGAAGTGCTTTACACACCCGAATGCAGGCTACAGCAGGAGCAGCAATTCCTGCCTACTTGTACAAGCCCTGAGCATAAAGCAGCCATCACCTCCTTCCTTCTCTGGCACGTTGCTCCCCCAGCACATGAAAGTCTCTCAGCTTGTGCAAAGCACGCACCAGAATTTGAGGAGACCACATGGATTCCTTTGGGGCCATTCCCTCCTCCTGCTCTTGCACAGTCCTGGGACCCACTGGCAGAACTGCTGGGTGCCCTCAGCATGTCACCACACATTCTCTCTTAGCTTTGTGTGCTTGCCAAGGCTGTGCCAAGTCCAACATTCAGCACAAAGGGCACAGCGATAACAGTTGCACTGGCAACTTGCACACCTTTATTTCTGATCTGCACTGCTTTCCTTTTCAGGGTGAGAGACTACAAAGACGTTGTTACGCTTATTCTGGGTGTCACAAAAATCCAGCGAGCATTTTACAGTGAATTTTGAAATTCTTGAATGGTGTTCCACGTATAAACTCAGATTGGAACTCCCCTGGTAAATATTCTGTGCACTCATTATCCCACGTATTTGGGAGGCTCAGCGACTCATTTTCTCAGTGCAAGAGAATGCAATGTAGTGGGCTTCTTCTGTTGTATTTTTTTTCTTTTTTTTTTTTTTTTGGTAGGGTGACAGTCATATAAAAGCCAGTCGCTTATTTTATCTGAGTATCTGTATCAGCTGCAAAGAAGATGTTCGTGCTGCCTTGTGTTTCTGAAATAAGGATGGGAGTCTGTTGGTATTCCCAGGGCTGCAGTGTGCCAAAATCTGGCAACATCATTGGGTGGCAGTGATCTGGGCTCCCTCCTTCCTTTCCATTTCCTTTCCAACTACCATGCCTAGCTCCTGAGTGGACTTCTAATGGAAACATGCAGAAAGATGGGTGGCACGCTTTAATTACACAGATCAAACTGCAGTTATATTGCTTCTCAAGTTAAGCAATTCTTTCTTGGTCATTAGCCTTACAGCAAGGTCTGCTACAAGGCTGGCCTGCACACAATGTCTCATGTTCCTCGCTTTGCTCAGTGCGTGATGTATTTATCCTGCAATTGCACATTTTCTTCCATTTGCTTTGTTTTGTTCTGTTTTGTTTAGTTTTAAAACACCAGTTAACCACTGACGAGCTGAATCAATTGCCAAAGAACTACTGAATATCAGATTTTATTCAGACTCGGAGCATCCCGTTATTCTGGCACAGCAAAGCATCAGATTGCATTGCCTACACACACCCTATCACTAAGAGCACCTTGCAGGGGCACAGTCTGCTCAGCATGGGATGGGCACCCATGAGACCCTGAGATGTGTGAGTCCTTTGGGAGCATCTTCTGAATGAGGGTCTCACTGGGAGCAGGGAACCAAGGAACATTGGTGCTGCCTTCACTTCCCTTGGGATGGCCAGAACCTTTGCCCCAGACCAAAGCTCTGCAGCACCTGGGGGTGGCTGGGGATAACGGAGCTTGCTGCGATGCTGCCAGGAAATAACTACACTTCTGCTGCTACTACTCTTCTGCTCTGCTGGGGCAGAAGGTGTTAAAACCTCCTTGGAAGCTAGATGTGAGAGGGGATGGACAGTGGTCTTCAGACCATTACAGCCTACTGCCTCTAATTTTTAAAATTTATATACTTTGTAACGCATTATTAATTTTCTTGTGAGTGATTTGACTTTCAAGGCTATCAAGGGACTAATCTATTTTTTACATGGAGTAGAGAAGGATTCTAGGTTTGTACAAATAAAATACTCCCTGGAAGCAATGCAACTGAAATGATATCTGCAAACATCACTGCTTTACCCCTCTTCTGAGCAAACATCAGAGTCTCTATAGAAAGTTAATGCTTTAATTAGACAGAATTTCAGATGATTGTGCATGTCTGCTAGCAAGTAAAACCATTTGTTTTCCTTTTCGTGAAGATTATATTATTTGTATGGGACTCAGTTAGTTACATTCACAAGAGATATCCAACCCTTAACTTATCTGGTAAATTATTTGGGAAATGCACATGATTAAGCAATGCTGGAATTAGCTGGAATCAAAAAAAATTGGGTTGCTATGAGTATATGAGTATAGGATATTTGTGTAATTCTGGCTGATTATTCCTTGCCTTCAAGGAAAATTGTGCATGGTTGCAGAGTTTTAAATATGCTATTTTTTTTCGGTGGAACTACAGGTGTAGTAGGTTCAAGTGTGGATATAACTGGTTTGTGGATGTTAAACAATAGTGAATATGTGCACAGGTATTTAATATAAAATCTAGAGCAGGTAAATAAGACTCAGTAAATGTTATTTTGGAGGTTAGATTTTACCTTTGCAAGCTTTGATGTACAGAATTAGACTTTTTGCTGATATTTGAAAAAATAGCATCGATGCAAAGCCTTACCGAAGAGTCGAGTACAGACAAGGGCTGTGATGTGATTAAAACACTTGTGTCTGGACAACTAGTGAGTATTTTTTAATGGGTAACATTTCACGCATATTCAGTTCTTAATTTAACTATTTTCTTTTCTTTGGGTGCTATTACCTACAAAGCCTAACACCATCCTGGCTGCTCTTCAGGGAAAATCATGCCCGTGTTTTGGCTCTGCCATCCTTCTCTGCGCTGTGTGAAATTCCTGCCACTGACTTCAGTACCTCTGGATGTGAACACCTGGGGGTGCAGAGTGCATGGGAGCTGTGGCTGAGCCCTGGCAGGATGGCTGCCAACCCATTGGGGTGACATAGAGCTGTAGAGGTGTAGAGATGTAGAGAGGTGTAGGGATGTAGAGAGGTGTAGGGATGTAGAGATGTAGAGATTTAGAGGTAGCTCCAGACCACCACTGCTACCAGGAGCAGATGGTGGCGTGCGCTGCACAGGCATGTGTGTATCCTACGACTGTTGTGTGGCTGTGCCAGGATCGAGGAGCAGGGCTGTCTGGAGAACTCTGGTTCTCCTGTAGCTCTGAGGAGGGAGCCACCCACATGCTGAAATGTCAACATGAAACAGAAGAGCTAATTCTGAAGGCAAAGGGGCCTCCCAGACTCCTTAATTAGTGGCACACCATGCATGAGTCACCTAAAGTTGCCTAAGAGCAGCAGCACACCTCAGAGCTGGCACACTGCACACCCAGCTCTGAAGCCAACTTGGTGGCCCTGAGTGAGTCACTTATCTAACTGCTGCTCGCTGGACTGCGAGGGGGAGATAACAATTTCTGCTTGACACGAGGTAGGCATGGAGGGATAAATTAGCTGTTGGCTTTTAAAGCACTTTAAAGATGTACTGCAAAGCATTAAGAGCACTTGTTTTTATGAAGACAGTAATGGTTAAATGATAATTCTGCGCACTTGCTGAATTTGTTAGTTTTAAAGTGTGAGTGTTATGCTTCTCCAATATGCTATTAATCCAAACAAATTACTGAGCCTTTGTATGCCATGCGAGAAAGCCTATGAATTTCCCTCTCTGTAGCTGTAAATGCAGCAGAAAGGATTTGAATCTCCCTTCTCACCTCAAAGCCTCTGGCAAACTGGTCACTGACACAATAAATATTCAGCATTTAATAGTGCTTCACTTTTCCTCTTTAAACCATTAGTTGTTTCCTGCTTGACTAAGAAGAACTTCAAATCCAATTCATTAACCTTTCTTTAAATAGCCCTCTTAACAATGTAGGTTGCTTTGCTTGTTATGTATGTTCTGTCACTAACAGCAGTTTTTACTTCTAACCTGTTATTAATTGGAAATAAAAGCTGGATCTCTTTGCTTTGGGGCTGGTTTTGTGCCTGCTCCCTTAGTTGCCAAATGAGTCCCATTCAGCGCTCAGCGACACGTTGTGCAGTGGCTCCCAGGATAAATAATTCAGTTGCTCAGAGAAAGCACTTCCCTGCTCTGTGGTCAGTCCAGCTGCAAGCAGTGAGGTGTGCCAAACGCAAGGCAAGGAGGACTGTGGTGGCATGAAACTTTCATCAGGGCCACAACTCCACATCACCTTGCTGTGCCCCTGGGCTGCCTGTGGCCTGCGGCGGCTGGTGGCTCGTCTCAGCCACCCTAATCTTTCCGTCTCCCACTTCAAAGCCTTTTGCATTGGATGGCGGTCTGTAATTACCCTTGAGGTATTTTAGACTGGAAGCTACACTGGGAAAATCGCTCTTCCTGATAGGGGCAGCCCACAGTTGTGTTTAATCAACTATATAGTCGGTCACGAGACTGGCTTTATAGTTACAAGAATTTTAAGGCCAGCCCCTTATGCCCTGGCCTAGGAGATTGACAATACAGAATTAAAGAGACACTTTCCATTTGATACAGCTTAATCTAGCTTTTTCCTGCTTAATTAAAAACATTCTGCCAGTACCCACTTTTTCTTCTGTGCTTAGAACAGCCACTCGAATGACGTACTGTAATTTCCTAAGCAAAACTGCTTAAGTTAGGTGGAGCTGCAACACTAATTTTTACGGATATAAACATATCCACCCAGCAGCAGCATCTCCAGATCTGCAGGAGCTGGTGGCGGTGCTGCAGCACAGGACTCGTGGTGCACTGATGCTGGAGAGGAGACACAAACTGAGCTGGGAATTGCAAGCATGCAGCCTTGCTAACTCACTCTGAAAGATACATGACAGCCAAAAGCTTTGCTCTTCTGAAGTAATGGAGTTGGCTGGGGTGTGCACGGAGTGAGAGATTTCCAGTGGAACAAATTTGGATGAGGTGAAAGTCACCAGATTCTTTGAGATGTGCCGTAGTTGACAGCAGGAAGGTCCTGCTTGGGGAAGCTGGTGTCTGTGCCATCAGTATGAGGGTGATGAGTTGTGATGCTAAAACTCACAGCATGGCCATGATGGGAAGGAGGGATATGTCCACAGTTTTGGACTGGGCTGGTTTTCCCTGTGCCCAGGCTGAATCTTCTCTGCCTCCCAGTTACCATGCTCTTGCTCCCTCCTGCTGGGAAGAGCAGAGCCCCTTCCTTCGTCCTGGGCTCCCTCTGTCCACTTGTGGACAGCTGCTGTGAACAGAACAGGCAAACAGGGCATGGTGTGTCAGGAGAGCGTGCTGCTGGCAGTTGGCATGGGAAGCAGGAAGAGCAAGCAGGGCATGCTGCTTTTGTCATCTGGGACTGTGAGAGGAGAGCTCTCCATTGTGACCACCAGGCGTGGCAGATAAGCTGAGACAGAAACACTGACAGGGGGGCTCACAGCCTTTCTGTGCTGATTTGTGCACTCAGACCGACGTCCAGAGGACTGAGAGAGCTGCACACACCCTTGGCTATGGGGAGCTCTGCAATCTGGAGGCTACCTGTTATGTGGAGGGGTGCCATGGGTGCAGGGATGCCCAACATGGTGATCTTTCTGAGCAGTTGACCAGGCTGCAAGAGGAAGTCACCAGTCTGAGATGTATTCAGCAGTCAGAACAAGAGAGACCGATGCCTTATCCCATATGGTGGCACAGGCAGACAGACAGCACTGTCCTGGGGCCCAGCCAGGAAACGAAGATAAGCAGGCTTGCCATCTGACAGGAGGTGAATGTGTGCAGGATGAGGGAGACTGTGCTTGTCTCTGCTCAGGGCAAATGGAGAAGCTTCTCCCTTGCCTCAGAAGTCCCACTATCCAATAGATATCAAGGTCTGGTGTGGGAGAGAGAAGAAGGTATGGATTGTGGCTCTGAACTAGGAGGGGTTGATGGCATTTTTTAATGTCCAAACAAGGACCTGAGTCATGCCTGTGAAAAGAACCTAGATTCCGACCTCATATCTTTATCTCTAAATTGGAAAGACGTGGATTTGAGGGGTGGACTGTTCAGTGAATAATGAATTGGCTGAATGATCACAGCCAAACAACTGTTGTCAGTGGCTTCACATCCAGGTGGAGGTCATTCACAAGTGGTGTCCCCCAGAGGTCTGCCTTGGGACCGGTGCTCTTCAATGTCTTTATCAACAACTGAGTCTGTGGAATGAGCGTACCTTCAGCAAGTTTTCTGATGACACTAGGCTGAGTGGTGCAGTCAATACAACAGAAGGAAGGATGCCATCCAAAAGGACTCAGACTGGCTTGAAAAATGAGCCCAGGAGAACCTAATGAGTTTCAATAAGGCCAAGTGCAAAGTGTTGTACTTGGGTCAGGGCAATCCTAGATATGAGTACAGACTGGGGGAGGAACTCCTTGGGAGCAGTCCTACTAGAAGGACACGGGAGTCCTGATGGATGAAATGCAGGACATGAGAGAGCAGCGTGCTCTTGCATCCTGGAAGGCCAAAGATATCCTGGGCTGCATTAACAGAGGGGAGGCAGCAGGGAGAAGGAGGGAATTGTTCCCAGCTCAAGAAAGATTTGGAACTGCTAGAATGGAGCCAGAGGAGGGCCATGAAATGATCAGAGGGCTGGTGCAACTCTCCTATGATAAAAGGCTGAGGGAGTTGAGATTGCATAGCTTGGAGAAGGCTCTGGGGAGACCTCACTGTGATCTTTCAGTGCTTGATAAGAGCTTACAAGCAGGAGGGAAACTGATCTTTTTACACAGGTAGATAGTGATAGGACAAGGGGAATGGGTTTAAAATGGAAGAGGGGATGTTTAGGTTAGACGTTAAGAAGAAATCCTTCACTCAGAGGGGGTGAGGCACTGGAGCCCAGAGACAGGAATGCCTCATCCCTGGAAGCATTTAGGGCCAATGTAGGTGGATTCCTGGATAGTCTCACATTAGTGGTTGACAACCCTGCCCATGGCAGTAAGATGGAACAGGTCTTTTGAAGAACTTTTAGGTCCCTTCCAACCCAAGCCATTATATGATTAGATGATTCTATGATTCTAAGGGAGTGGAGGGGTACAGGGAAGCAGGCCATATCTACGTTCACAAGCCCTCACAGTACTCAGAACAGTGAGGCTGGGTACTTGCTGGTGTCCCTGAGGCTCTGAGAAACCTCTGCAAGGCTGAGGCTGCTGCCAGATATTGGCAAATTTGTTCTGGCTAAACAATGGCCTACCTGGATTACCATCAAACTAGTCAAGCACCTGCTGTCAGAAAAACATCCAGGCATTCACCTACCTGCCCCTCCTGCTTTTCCTTCCCACTAGCCAAATCTCTGTCTGATTTCTCCTTCCCACCTCAACCTCCAGCATCTCTGTAGTATTGCGTTACAAGGACTTCAATGCAGACTGCTTTCTTTTCTTCCTTGGAAAGTCTTAGAAAATCATTGATTTTTTTTTTTTTTTTATGTCATTCAGTACGAGGTACAAATTTGATGCTATTTCAGATCCACTTCAGCTACTGGAGAGGGAAATCACAAAATTCAGACCATCTTAAAAATTCATCCAGTACTTTGGTTACCTCTTTGCCTTCCATCTTTTTGCCTGTGATGCCAGCTTGGTGCAGAAATATTGTTGTCTCTGACTTTAGACGTCCAGGAGAACTGATGGTATGTGAGGAGATATTGACTGATGCATAAGTTTGTATCTCTTTTACAGACTCCTTTCTCAGGCAGCATTAGGGATAACTGACTCAGGAGAAGGCAGCTTTGAATACCTGACGTACCAACACAGTTACAGGTGGGATGTTTGCATGTGGTGTGGAAGGTTAGGCTTTTTCTTCTATTTTTTTTTTTCCTTAGGCTTTTTCTTCCTACTCTAATTTTAGACTAGAAGCAATACGTGGGGTTGTTGTTGCTAGTCACATAAGGCCGGTGGGCTGTCATACTGGGAATCACTTGCTGCCCTAACCCAGTTTCAGTTATTCTATTAATACACCACTGGAGTCTGGCTGGAGAAGCAAGTCCACTGTGGACAGGCAGTAGTGATGCTGCTTTCCTGGAGCAATTAGAGAAGTTTTACAAAGATAACGGTTCAGAAAAAATGATCAGAAGGGCACAGTGGAAAGAAAATGAACCGGTTTGGAGCTCAAATATGTTTCTCCTGATTTAATGGGGGCCCAGTGGAGGATGTGATTTTATTATGAAAAAGTGTACCTCAGAAGCAGAATCCTCAGCTGTTCCTGGAAAAAAAAGCCATCGTGATAATGGAACTGCACTTGTGAGTCTCTTGTTCCCACATCATCCCTGTGCAGACAGTCCTTTCTTGTACGAAGTTCTCTTGTCAGAGCTGTTTCCCTACCACCAGGGTCCTCACCCTGGCTGCAGGGTCAGCCTCAGTAATCACGCCGGTTTTAGCGTGGATCTGTTCCCCAGCTGTGTTCACCATCTCGTCATGTGTGTGCTTGTGCTGCCTTAATGTGTGTGTGTTGTGCTGCTCTGGAATGCGTTGCTTCACTGCTGATTAGGCAGATGGGCTGATACGAGACCAGTCCCTGGAGTGCTGCTTCCAAACCAGTGATTTAGCTGCGTAGCTCTGTAACGAAGCTCATTGAGGATGGCAGCCTGGGCTGTCCTGTGGAATTCAAGATGCGTTATTTTTGTTCTGAGGACATTTTTAAAGGATTTTAATTATGTGCATGGTTAATAAATGTCATGATATCCATCTTCAGCCATGCATACACATGTGATGTGCTGCTCGGGTACTCACAGCCCCGCAGTGAGAATGGTAAGCAGCCATATTTGTGATGTTTAATTACTTGACTTGCTTTTGAAGCAAGTGCAGGAAGAGATTGTGTCCCCACCTCTCAGCCATCTCTATCTAATAGACCAGTGCACAGGGGATGGGATTCTTTAACATACCAGCAGCCAAGAATGGAAGCAGCTGCTGCCCTCTCTGCAGTCAGTTGCACGATCTTAATTTGCTCTGGCATAAAATTAGTTTTTCTCCCAGTTTACTTTTTTTTTTTTTTTTTTTTTTTTCCCATGCAGAACGGGGATAGAGATTGCCACTGTAGAAAGATGAAGGTGTTAGGAGGTGGGTTTTAGTCCTGAGAGATGACAGAAGAGGGATCATTCTGTTTTATTGGGATTTGCAAGGCTATTTGTTGCCTTTTCCCACTTATCCTGAATTCTGCCCAAATCTTGTAGAGGTGGCTCCAAAGGAGGCTCAGTGCATTGAGTTGGGAACGTGCCTTCTTGGTGGTTCAGATCAAATGTGTTCAGCGATAATTCCAGTACAAGTGAGTCAGTGAGTCACAGAACTGTCACTTATTTTTGAGATGGTAACTCTTCCCTGACTTAGGAAAATACTTTCTGTTGCACTCTTCTTAAGGAAAACACCTTGGACAGTGTTCAGACTTGGTTTCAGGAGGAAATAACACTTCTGAACACATTAGGGCACCTGCCCAAGAACTTCCTAAGCAAATGCTCAAGAGAGGTGTGTTAATACCTGTTCCTTATCTCCAAATTTCCATTTCTCTTTTCTGTATTTTCTGTACTTCTTTTTCACTGGCCACTGGCTATGACCATATGGCCTCTCTGCTGTTTTCCTCTGTGTCTTCTCCTCCCTGCTCTGAACATATTATAATGTTCATAAGACATTTTAATATCATTTCTGATCTTGCCTGGCAGCATAAAACATCTTTTGTATTTGCATTTTTTAGTTTAATCATTATCTTAATATTTTTGGGCAGCAACCACAGAAACTATTTTCTCTGTCTCAGCTCATCTTTAAAGCAGAAGTTCATGGATCTCCCTACAACACCCCCACCATTACACCTTAACAAAGTGGTGGTTTTGAAAGAGGAGACAAACCTGTCTGCGAGAGATGTTTCAGATAATGTCTTGTTACTGCAGTCATCTTTGAAGCAAGCCTTCAACACTGACATTTATTAGACAGAAGAAACTAGTAGGTTCTAGCTAAGCACACCTGCAAATGCAGTTCTTATGAAAAGATGAGCTGGCATTAAGTGAGTTCTGAAGAATGAAATAATCCTTGGAAGCCCCAAATTAGGAAAGGCCTTCTTTCTTTTGCACTTTGGCTACAGCAGAATAGAGATTTTTTTTCATGGCAGTTATATCTTTGGTAATATGCCCTAGAGAGCAAGTGTCCCCCTTACCAGGAACTCCTTTTTATGTAAATTCCAGGTTCCCTTCTCTGGCCTGGGGGCCAAAATCCATTCTGATGTAATTGCTGTTATTTTTGGAACACTGGTTGTGCCTGGTCTAAGTTTGGTCCTGAATGTCAAACTCACTGTAAGCATCTTGGGATTACCTCATGTTCTCCTTTGTAATCCTTTTACAAACGTATTTTCTTTTCAGCTCATGACAAAGCTAGTTAGTGGTGTTTTCACTAAACATGAACCCTCGTAGTGAAGTCCTTTTTCAAATACATGGTTGCTGTGACCAAACGTTAGCTTGACCTTCCATAGCATCTCTCAGGCAAGCATTTTGCTCACAATGATAAATGAAACTTCACAGCCTTTGCTCTGCAAGTGCGAGGCTGTTAGCCCTGAATTAGAGACTGGCTGAGGTCAGAAAGGAGTTTTTTTTCAAAATTGTAGGAAGATTTAAGCATAGCACCAAACTGTGCTCGCTTGTAGACTTTGGCCATATCACCAAGACCTCTGCTTTGGCACAGGTATTCCCCACAAGTTATTCTTACCGATGTTCATGTTCACAGCTAGCGCATCCCCACTGTCTGTCTCTTGTGTATCTTTCCATAATCACTGGCCTTAAATACTATGAAGCATTTGCTTCTAATGTCCTGCCAAAGCCTGAGGTAGGGAGAACATTGTGGGCCCTGTTCCGTTGTGCTCCTGAGCTGTCAGGAAAATATGAACTCTCTGGAGTCTGAGGAAACACCTCATTAAATCTGAAATGGTCAAAATAGATACTTGTTGAGAGTATTTCTTTCTAGCAAATGAAGAGCTTATTTTCCATCTAGTTCTGCTCAGGTAAAAAACGAAACAAAACAAAACAAAACAAAACATTTTCTTTGGAAACATCTTTAAAAGTGTGAGTGTAGAACTGGGAAAGGAAACAGTTGTAGTGGCATTCTCAGTCCCTGACATTAAACTTGACTTTTTATCCTGTGGAGATGAGATGTGAGCTGTGAAAGCAGGCAGGCAGTTTTGGCATGGCACACAGATCTGCCCACAACATACCTCCTCCTGCCCTCATGAAGCAGCATTGTGCTGTGCTGAGGTTCTCAGCACCAGCATCAGATCTGCTGCATTTTATTCTTCAGCATTACCTCACATTACATCTGTTGCAATAGCACAAAATGCAGCAAATCCCTCCCTTTGCCTTTTTAGGTGTTACTAACTGTTCTTCAGTGGTAAGTTCTTATTTAGAGGGAGATCTGGTTTCAATTATTTAGATAAAAAAAATGCTGGGTAGAATTACAAACCAGACAAAGTGGGTTGGCTTGTCACAATCTTTTAGGATGACTATTATTATTATTTTTTTTTCATCTTCTTTTTTTTCCCCTTAGAGAAAATGGTTCCTAATGATACATAAATGAGTGCTTGGAAAATGTCACCTCAAGGTACTACAGATAAGGCCTTCCAGGCTTATGAGCCTATGGAGAAGTCAGCTAATGTGACATTTTTTTCTTTGCTCATTTGTTTCCTAGTGGAACAAGAGCTCCTGTTTCACTCAAACTGAGAAAGAAACACTTTTCTAGCTATGTGAAAAAAAGGAGGTGTTCAGTTCACATAGGTATTCCATCTCTAGGATTTGTACATATTCCAGGATAATCTACAACTGAAAGGAAGTTGGTTTTCCTCTTTTATGTATCTGAGAGGTTCTTTTTCTTCCCACTCTACCCTCTTCCCTCTTCTTTATGTGAAACAAGTCCCAGATCACAGTTGAGTGAATTATGAAAGATACTTCTTCATGGATTATGAAAGAACTCTTCCTTTTCTGTAGCACAGCTCTAACTCTTTAGCTTTCTCTTCTGCCAGCAGAAACTATTCATTTGTATATGCAGCAAAATACACTGAATTAAGAATAAGTTTTTTTTGGATCTGCTGACAGTAATTGTTTTCTAAGGACCTGATTCAAAAGCTGTGTTAATCAATGGGATTTGTATTACAAATCACAGATAATAGAACTGACAAGTGTATCAGGAGATCAACAGCTCCAAACAAGATCTACTGTACCTATTTCATTTCTGACAGGTGCTTGTCTCATTTGCTCTTCAGATCTCCAGTCACTATTTGCACTTTCAGAAAGCATTTCATAACATTCACTTGACATTGCCTTTCAATCCATTCTTTATTGTCCTGCCCATTGTGAATACAGAGAACAAATCATGGAATCATAGAATCATAGAATGGCTTGGGTTGGAAGGGACCCCAAGGCTGCCACTCTCTCCATTTAATGTCTGCCCAGGGCCCCATCCAACCTGGCCTTGAACACCTTCAGGGACGGGGCATCCACAACCTCTCTAGGCAGCCTTGTCCAGCACCTCACCACTCTTGGTGAACAGCTGCCCCCTGCTATCCAACCTAAATCTTCCCTCCTTCAACTTAAAACCATTTCCCTTGTCCTATCATTATCTACCCTTGTAAAGAGTTGACTCCCCTCCTGTTTATAGGATCCCTTTATGTACTGAAAGGCTGCAGTGAGTTCACCTGCAGTCTTCTTCAGGCTGAACAAACCCAGCTCCCTCAGCCTGTCTTCAGCTGAGGTGCTCCAGCCCTCTGATCATCTTTGTGGCCCTCCTTTGATCAAATCAGTCAAATGATTGTCCCATGTAGTTTACGCTTCTCTCATCTGTGTTCTGGTCAGTGGACATCCATCCCAACTGCAAGCATCCTGAAGGAGATGCAGAGGAACAGCTGGTAGCCAGCAGTGCTGACTGCAGAGTGTTGGGGAAAGCCACAACAAGGGCTAGAAGCCCTGGGCATGGCCTACCCAACCTTGTGCCAAGCAGAGGTGGTTTGGGTTTTTCTCCTTGGTATGCTCACAGCTGCTGCTTCGGATTAAGGCTCCTCTAAATTATGCCAGAAGCAATCAGTCATGGTAAAATATTCCAGAAGCCAAAGACTGCTTGTGTGTGGGAAAATTTAGCCATGTGCTTTATACATTTGGCCAAGCGAGATGGTACAGGATCTTATAACACCTGGGAATTAGCCTGCTGATCAAACATTTCGCTGGTGGAATACAAAATACAGCTCCCCCAGCCTACTCCCCAAATGTGTTTTCTGTAATTTAACTGTTGATAGCTTGCAAATATCTTAGTGCTATCCTGCTCATCACCTGCTTTTCTTCAAATGACTTCATAAAGACCTAAGGGGAGCTGACATGACAAATCGTAGTGCAGAACAGATTATTACAAGCAAAAAAGCATCCTTCAAAACGCTGAAGTTTTGTATTCTAGAAAGAGAAGGGAGGACAAGGCTCACAGATCTTAAGGAACCCTTTGAAGGAATCCCTAGGCAAATGAACAAAGAGATTTGGGTGATATGGTCCTGTGGGAATTCACAAAGGCATTTGAAAAGTGCTTCACCCAAGCACTTACTGGAAAGTCTTGCAGTAAACAACTCTCCTAAGTTTCTCTCATGGGTAAATGATTGTTTAAAAGATGGGAAAGAATGGAGAGGACAAGGGTGCCATTTCCACAGCAGAGTCCCACAGAGGTCTGTGCTACAGCACGTAGTGATTAGTATCTTCATAAGCGTTACCAAAAAGTGGCATGAATAATAAGATGACAGATTTGGAGATGATGCCAACTTATTGGAGATAACAAAGACAAGGACTGGCAGCAAAAAGTGACCAAGTTCTTTTTCATATTGAATCCCTAAGTGATGAAGTGACAAGAATTTGTTTATGAAATTCGGCATGGGTAAAGTCCAGAGTAGTAGAGCATGAGCTCTGGCATTACATGAGTGGTGATGAGCACGGAATTGAATATTGTCACACAGAAAAAAAATGGTGCTGTTACAGCATTGGGCTTTGAAAGCATCACCTCAGAGATTAGCATTCGTTAAAAGAAAGCAGTCTTACTGTTAAGAGCTACTAGTATTTGGCACTTTGGACATCCATGCTTTGCTCACATCTTGAATGCTTGGTTCGGTTCCAACCCTTCAGACACAGCAGAACTGGGAAAGGCTTGGAAAATGAGGCTGAGCATGACTTTGTATGACAAACCACAAAATATGCTAGAATTCTTGAAAAGAGAGGTGATGGCACATGATAGCGGGTGTGAAAGAAAAACTTCTGGCATTGAGATGAAGAACAGGGTACCATGGCTTGTTGTTTCTTTCGAGGTGAGTAAAGGGACATCAGACAAAGCTATCAAGTAGGGGCAGGAAACAAACCAGAGGAGTTGCTGCTTCATGGCATATGTAGCAAACACGAGGAACTCCTTTCTATCCCTCTTTTCCCTGGCGTCTGCTGTTTGTGACTGCCAGAGACGAGTCATTGGCTCTGCCTTTGGTCTGCTGCAATGCTGTTGCTGCTACGTTCACGCTTTTTCTTACAGGTTTTTGGCCACTGTGGCTCTTGTTAGTTTTAATGGATTGTTGTCAGTTGTCAAAGGAAGTTGTCCAGTTACTGTCCAGGAGTTTCAGAATAATGAGATCTGGCTACTTCAAGATTGTGACAGCATAACCTACAAGTTAAATAATAAAATAGCTTTGAAAAAGACTCAGTCCCCTTTAAAAGAGTGGTAAGAAGTACAAAAAAAAGAAAAAAAAAAGCACCTAAACAGTCATATATCAGACTGGCATGTAAAATGTCCAGCTGAGGAGTGTTATTAATGAAGTGGTGAACTTTAAGCCCATGCATAACATGCCTCCAGTAGGAAGGTTCTTATTTCCAATGCCTGGGGTAATCTAGCAAAATCCAAGCCGTATCTTTAATGAACAAGGTAAGCTATCAATCAGCCCAGGAGATGACACAAGCATTTCATACAAAAACAAAACGTGCAACAGCCCCCTCCAAAACCAAGGCCACTGCAGTGCTCCAAGGCTGCTGTCCTCGTCAGGCAGGCAGATCTGCAGGTCTGTGTGCCTGCTGAAGGCAGCGCTGCACCCAGTGGGCGGCAGGTATTTTTAGCAACTGGTTTAAATTGTTCTGATATTGGATCTGCACCGTGCAGGGGTAACATCTTTAAAATGCAATTCTATGGTAGGTGGCAACAATCAAGCTGAATTACTGACACTGTAAGGAAATGAAAAGTCAAACTGCTGACCATGTGTATTTTATGGTATTTAATTAAAAGTAGATAACATAGTGTGAATGAACCACAAATCAGATAAAAATGGCAGTATATTCTCATATTTAACACATATTTGACTTGTGGTTGCTTGACAATTTACCAGAACAGGTCTATGACGGTCTCCAAATATAAAATCAGGAGTGTAATTAAAAATACTGCATAGAAGAAGCAATATTCAGTTCAACCCTGAACTACGTTAATCACAGCTGCAGCTGTATCACTTCCATTCCCTTTAACAAGGGCCGCATTTAATTTTTTTTTTTTTTTTAATAAAAGAGGAAAAAAAAAAAAAAGACCAGGCTTTTACTACAACAGAGTATCAGGTTAAAAATTCCACAGTGTAGTGTGTGGGGCTGCCTGGGGGGAGAGCAGCAGCCACAGGGTGCACGCAGTGCTGGGGCAGCTGTGCCCACTGTGAGCTTTGGGCTCAGTTGTGCCCTGGCCATGCTGTGCCCAGCAGTGAGAGTCCTCACCCATGCTGGCACTGACCTTCAGGTATTCCTGGGCTGCTGCCTGGGCCACAGTGCCTGCTCTGCCACGCTCATTATTCCCATGTTAAGGAACACAGATGGAATGGAGTCTCTGCTCCAGCTGGGCACTTCTGCTGTTTGAGGAGTATTCAGCTCAGCCCTTCTCCTGTAGCAACCTGTCAATGTCCTACGCCTACTTGTCTGCAGTGAGCATGGAAACACAGCTCAGGTTTTCTTAGTTCTCTCACTTAATGCAAGTCACATTTGCAAGGATGCACAGCAATGCCATATGTGTTTCCACGTCCTGCAGGGAGGAAGATCTTGCAGGCTGATTTTTCCCACCTGTCTCACTGCCATCTTGTATTCAATGAAATACCCAAATGTGTCCCAGCTTGGCCGCTGGGAGGAAGGGAAACCTCTGCAGTCATTTCTCTCCTTCCTAGAGATCCCTGGGAACCACTTGGTGAAAATCAGTCAAATCAATCCATCCACATCCAGTTTGGAAAACAGGACGTTGTACTGCTTCTTGCAACCAGACAATTGACTTTTGCACTTTGTTTTAATTTCTCATAGTTTGAGTGGGGCTTCCTATGGAACCACGTTTAGGCCAGGATACACACAACCTCCTCTCTCACTGATGGAATCCAGGAAGGGGTTTCCATGTTGCAATTCCTGCTTTTCCCTCTCTTTGGTTGAGTTACAGCTGGCCAGGAGAAAGTGGGAGTTACGTTTCATTAGCAGAACCTTATTGTCTACATCAGTGTTATTATTTTTTACAGAGGGAAACATTAGTTGACATGCAGTTTCAGCAATACCTGCTAGTCTCTGCAGACATTATTAATTCATTTGAAAAAGGCTGTTGTCTCCTCCAGTTTCACATGGAGTTTCAGAATTTCAAAGACTCTTTTGGTGAGATTTTATTGCACTGTATACAGTATAATTCAATATTCTCTGTCCCTAAACTGCAAAACTAATTGTAACATCATTTATTTAGTCAGGAATTGGGCTATTTCTTATTTCATTTTGAAATCAGACTTTTTAGCTTATTCTGGACTTCAGTGTCTCGTAGCCCGAGCAAGTGTAATGCAATGCAATGGACTTGCAGGTAATCAATAAGAGCTTTAGAGGTCAGAGATGGCATTTGAGAAACTTACATTCGTGATTAAGTATTCTGCTGAAGGAAACACCGGGAGTTTTTTTAAAGGTAAACTTGGAGTTGCCCCGATGACCCCGAATTTAGTGTTTTATGCTGCCACATAGAGGACTTGGTTCTTGAGTACACTTTTGGGTCATCAGAACTAGCACTCATTCCACAGTCATTGCCAACAGCCTGCTCCCTCTGTGGGCCATGGGAGGCTCCTTTTGACTTCAGTAGGATTAATATCTCAAACAGTTTTACCAGTGTTGCCAAGCTACCTGGGCTAATTGTAGATTCATAACCTGGCTTGGCTTGGAAGGGTCAACAAAGATCATCAACTTCCTTCTGCATGCATGCAGGGCCTCCAGATCTAACACTAGAATTGACTGACCAAGGCTGCATCCAACCTGGCTTTGAACGCCTCCAGGAATGGGGCATCCACAGTCTCTCTGGGCAGTCTGTTCCAGCATCTCAACACTCTCTGTGAAGAACTTCCCCCTGACATCCAATCTAAACCTTCCCTCCTTGGGCTTAAAACCGTTTCCTCCTTGTCCTGTCACTATCTATCCGAGTGAAAAGTTGATTGCCATTTTGTTCATAATCGCCTTTTGAATACTAGAAGTCTGCAATGAGGTCTTCTCGCAGCCTTCTCTTCTCCAGGCTGAACAAGCCAGCTCCCTCAGCCTGTCTTCATAGTGGAGGTGCTCCAGCCCTCTGACCATCTTTGTGGCCCTCCTCTGGACCGTCTCCAGCAGCTCCACATCTTTCCTGTACTGGGGGCCCCAGACCTGGGCACTGTACTGCACATGGGGCTTCACGAGGGCAGAGTAGAGAGGGACAATCACCTCCCTGCCCCTGCTGGTCATGTCTCTTCTGATGGAGCCCAGGATACCATTTGCTTTCCAAATTGCAAGAACACATTGCTGGTTCATGTTCAGTTTTTCATCCACCAGGACCCACAGGTCCTTCTTCACAGGGCTACTTTCAAGGAGTTCTTCTCCCCATCTGCATATATGCAAAACTTGGTGCTTTGCTATATTGAACCTCATTAGATGCCCGTAGGCCTGTCTTTGATTTTTTTTGAGGTCCCTCTGGAAGGCATCTCTTCCTTCTAACATGTCAGCCACACCACTCAGCTTGCTGTCATGGGCAAATTTGCTGAGGTTGCACTCAAGCCTGTCATCGATGTCATTGATGAAGATGTTGAAGAACAGCACCCCCAAGACAGATCCCTGGGGTGCATTGCTCATCACAAGCCTCCACCTGGACATAGTGCCATTCAACACAATCCTCTGTCTGTGGCCTTCCAACCAATTCCTTATCCACCAAATAGTCCACCGCTCAAATCGGTATCTCTCCAATTTAGAGATAAGGATGTGGTGAGGGACCATGTCAAAGGCCTTGCACAAGCCCAGGTAGATGACATCGGTCACCCTTCCTTTGTCCACCGATGTTGTCGCTTCATTGTAGTGGGCTACAAGGTTGGCCAGGCACGACCTTCCCTTGGTACAGCCGTGCTGGCTGTCTTGGATCATCCCTTCCGTGCCTTAACATGTCTTCTAGGAGAATCTGTTGCATGATCTTCCCAGGCACAGAGGTGAGACTCACCAGCCTGGAGTTCCCTAAAGGCTACTTCTTTTTTTGAGAAATAGTGAGATGCAGGAAGGGTTGGGTTAGTGGACTGTAAGGGGCTGCTCTGATCTAACTGCATACACATGGTGGGAAGGATTGCGTTCAGAATAGTTGGGTGATTGGAATGTTCCCACCAGGCACCAGAATTTAGAGCAATTAGTGGAACAGAAGTTCCATTTCTGCAAGCAGACTGGTTGCAGAACTTGCACCCCAGAACTATCTTGTGCCAGCAGGGGATTTGCTGAAAAGAGATATAGCTGCTCTGAAATGAGGCATGGGTGCAGCTGGAGACCTTTCTGTCGTTGCAGAGGGACAAGATGGTCACATCACATCTGGGTGTCCTCACGTGCAGTGGTGGCAGTGCCACTGCAGTGCATGCTACTGTCTGGCAGGAATGAGAGAGGTGCTCTTGTGTGCTGATCTCTCAGCTGAGAAGCTGTAAGTTCTGTGTATTTGAGTTTTAATTCTGTGAATGAATAGAGCAACCAGGAGAACACAGAGACTTGCTGGGAGATCAACAAGTAGCTCTGATTAATGAAGATGCTAGAGCAGTATCCAAGTATTTTAGAAGGCAATGGGCACCATGAAGAGTAACTACCATCTTGTTATCACTGTTGTCTGCCTATGGACTCCTCATGGCTAAGAATAATGGTGGTTTGTCCATGGGAATTTCTCTTCATGTGATCCAGATTCCCATGCTGAAATTGCTTTTCAAAGCAACCAAACCACTTTGTCCATCTTTCACCACGATGGGTACAAAGGCAGAGAGAGAAGAGGTAGAAATGTGAAGATTGTCTCCAGACCATGTGGAAGTAAACATCTGGGGCAAAACGAGGTTACTTAAACTGGAAGACTTATCAGGACATGGAAAAAAATCACAGTAATGGAGAAAGGTGATGTTGTAGTGCCAGTAAGAAACAGCAGGAGGAGATGACTTGCAAAACTTTTCCCATTCTGTAAATTAACTCCACAAGTTTTCTGAAGTCAGTTGTAAGCACTTTTGAGAAGTGATATTTGGGTGACAGCAGAACGAGTATATTTGTGGCCCAGCATCGCAGTATGCCACAGAGCAGCTTGCCTCAATGGAAGTGAAATGTGAGAGAAGTGCATCATTCTGTACTGCAAACATTTCAAAAGGACACGAGCCATCAGAGCCATAAAACTTCTCTCTCCAGATGTTCTCCCTACAGTCATTAAAATAGGTGGCCTTACTATTTACTTTTTGATCTTCAGTATGCTACCGTCCCCAGAGCCATTAATGAAACAATTAAATACGTGCACTGATGAGTCTTCGTTCTGGGGCAGCGGGAGTGGAGGGCATAACGACACTTGCCACTCCATTTCCCTCCAACAAAGCTAGCAGGTTACCTGACATTCCTTATTTGTGACTTGCATGCAGCAGAGGGCTTCAAAGCTCTCAAGGAAATGTATTTCAAGTGTTCTTCCTGTTACAGAGCATGTAGCCAACGCAGTCATCCAACCATGTCAGAGAGATCCGTAAAAACGAAGACAGGCTGGTGTAAATCAAAAAGTGTGGGTTGAATCCGGAGAGTTTCACAACTGCGCCAGGTGTCACATCTGATAGAACGCAATACCTAATGAGTATATATTGTAGCAGTTAAAAGAGCATGACAAACAGCCTCCTGAGCACAGCAGAGGCTTCATTTAGACTGTTTCCTTTCTGAGGCAGGACAGTAACTCTGTAACTCTGTCTCCGGCTTTTTGTAGCACTGGTGAACCTCCTCTGTCTCACTTTGCCCACTGAGCAAAGACAGTAGAGCGTGCTCTGCTCGCTTTCTCTCAGGTATCATATACAAGATCCATAAGAATTCAATTATGTGAGAGCTTGGCTCTAGCGTTTGTTGGAAAGGATTTACTTTGCTTTCTCTGGGATAACTATGACCACTTCTAAGCACAGACATGAACTCTCGATCTTCATTCTGCTTTCAGAGATGGAGGCTGCAGGTTCCTTGCGAGTTGAGGACAGTTACAACATAGTTCAAAGTCTGGACACTTAGAAAAGTGATGGCTCCATTTTGTAAATTGTAATTTAACACTTTTTCTTCTCTTCATTGCTCACAGTTGCTATGAAAGTTTTACACGCACAGGCTGTTTCTGGATTACAGGGCAGCACAAGTGCATTTTGCAGCACACTTTGCCAATCCCACACAGGCACAGCAAGAGTCTTGGTGAGAGCTCAAGAGCATCTTCCTGCTGTACAGATGAACACCCCACCCCAAAGGATGGGAACATGTGCCAAGATTCTGGCTCTTTGTGATAGATACCAGCCTGTCAATGGGCACAGTGAGAAATGAGACACGAGGAAGAAACACTTTCTAGCAGGCCTGGCACTCCTCAGGGAGGTAAGGAATTAACTGGGGCCCAGGCATATTGATTACTTTATGGAAGGAGCCTTTTTCTGAACTGCAAAACAGTATTTGAGCTGTGGCTCTGGGAGGAGAGTATGCTCTTTCCTGCAGGGCATCCTCTCCACTCTCTCTGCTCCCTTCAAGCCATAGTAGTGTTTATCTTCCAAGAGAAACTACGTCGTTCAGGATTTCAGTTCTGGTATCTGACTGCTCTCTGGCAGCCTCTTGCTTCCCCAGATCAGTCAGAATATGACATTCTCTGTTTTTCCTGACAGTGCAAACAGGTTGAAATGATAGATGAAAGGGGAGTGGGACAGAGCTGTGAGTTAGTCCATTAGCCTTTCACTGCTGGAGTCCAGAGCTCAGGCTCTTCCTTTGAGCAGACGTGAAAATGGGCTTAATCATTTCTTTGTGAATCCTTAGTGGATATTTGGCAATACCCCTGAACAAATTGGAAGAGCAAAGCCCAAGGCTGGAACATGAAGTTTATCGCTCAATGGAGCTGAGGTAAAAGGCAGAGAGGCATGGAGGGGCGTACACACCTTTGTCTAGGTATTTCTAATAAGCTCACTTTTGCTATACGCTAAATGCACCCACTAATTAAGGAATAATAACTAAAAATGACATGTGAGGAGCAGGAGCTTGGCTAGTTTTTCTCTGGGAGATGCATTAGACAATTGGGAAGTGCACATAGTCCTATTATTCAAGTTAATGTACACTCACTCCTGGTCTACCAAAAGAATTTATGAACCTGAGTAAGCCGTAAGTCCCTTAAGAAAGTAAATAAGCTGTAACTCAGTCTTGTGTTCTTCCAGAGACCTAAGGGTTTGGGGGGTTGAATCTTTTTTTTTTTTTTTTTTTTTCCCCACTTATTATTATTTTTTTTTTTTTAACAAAAGGAGAAGAGATGATTCAATGTGTAGTGCTGCGTCTCTTTTCTCAGGGGCAAACAATTCACATTAGTGGAATTAAACTATTAGAAGTGACTTCAAATGCACAGTGAACCTCAGCAAATAAAGCCCAGCAGACTTCAGCAAAGACTTGTCATTGCATGGATCCGGAGGCTTGGTGGAGGCGGCGGGCTGTGCACTCTGCAAGGGGCTCCCCCTGCCCAAACCTGACAGATTCAGAGCATCAGCAGCCAGGAGATTAAGCTAGTGTAACTAAAACTATTCTTATGTCAGGCCCCTATTTTAATCTCCTCCAAACGATCTGAGGCATACTCGTTAGTTCACGCAATTTATCGTCTCCTTCTGAATGTGTGAGGCACTTAAAGAAAGAAAGTTTTTCGCACTGTACACCAGACGACCTTGATGTGATAGACTGCAGGGTTTTGTGACACTGCACACTCAGTGCTATTCAACACTTTGCCTGAAAGGGAGGAAGGAATGGATTTATTGACTTGTGACTTTGACTCGGGCCTGTGTATCAGGACTGTTATTATGTGGAATGATTAGGCTGCAGTGTCAGGGACAAGTTAAACTAGAACAACAAAGGACCTCCTTAACCTTTACCTGGACACAAGGCCATTCATAATGACTCTTACAGTTTGGAAAACTAAGTATATCCTGCAGCACTCAATACTTCTGCAGCTACAGCAAATGAGCAGAAATGGAAAAGGTGGACTGCTGAAGGAGATGAAATGTAATTCAATTCTGCATAGTCCTGTTTAGAATACCGAGTTCAGGTTTCTATCAAAAAGTGGCAAAGGCATCATCATTTTCTTCAGAGCTAAGCAGGAATTGTAGAACTGGATACGATGGATACCACATGGGAAGTTCATTTTTTCAGGTGGTGTAGCAAACAACACTGTCCCCAGAGGAGCTCTCTTCATTTGAAGTGTGCACAAAACCACTGCTAATGGTAATAATAGTCAGGTGCCCATCATGGACAGAATGTCCCTAAACAACAAGGTCACTGACACAAAGCCACATAGAACCAGAGCAAAGACAGTGATGATATCACTGTGCTAAGAGCAGTGAACCCTGTGTAGTTAGTTAGCTGCATGGGATTCAGGGTGCAGCAGTCCGGGTTTTGCAGGAGGTTGAAAGTATTGCTTTCTTTTTCTTAATGGTCCTTCTCAGACCTCACTGTGAATGAATCAGTGAGCTGAGGTGGTTGATTTGAGGAGCCCATGTCCAAGTTACTCTCTTAGCAGGGCTCAACTCTGCGTGGCCCTGGCTCCTGCTGTTGCCCCATGTCTTGGCAAGGTTGTTGCTGGTGTTAAGTGTGGGAGCCCAGGCAATGCGAAGGGAACAAGCTGTCTTCTGCCAGGAAGCTGTGGTTCAGGTCATTGTTAAATGTCTACAGAAAGAAATTAAAATAAGCAGCACGTAATAGGAGAGGTGAAAAAGTGATACAAAGAAAAGCATGTTGATGGGGGTATATAGAAATAGGCTGCATGGGGGAGAGAAGCCAGTTCTTGATGAGATGCGTTTGCTCTCTAGTAGTGTGTGGCCTTCTTGAACTCAGTACTCTGAAGCATCCCCAAACTGCAAAGCTGGGACAGAGCACAACTAGCATCTTATCTATGCGCCTGTCTGGTTGTTCCAGGAAGGTACAGGATAAAGAGAATTCTCCTTGATGTAGATGATGAGTAGGAGTTTGTGTTTTGACCTAAGCATACATGCTAGACTTGAAAACATCTGACTTTTTTTTTTTTTTTTTTTAAGTGTCCAGTGAAGTGTACTATTTCCATTTGGGTGTAAAATTGGTTGTTGGCTTACATGTTTGTTGTGGATTTTTTCCTTAGCTTGGTGCTCTAAAAGACAGCCACCTGCTGTATTCTCTTCTCTTGGGTATCCACCTGAGCAGGCAGGAGATATATGCCTCCCAAGACCTTTGTTTAGCCCAGTTCTGCTGAAACCACCCCTCCAAGGGTCAGCTCAGCCCATCCTATTGTCTCTTCAGAAGGTCTCTGAAGGTTTCAGCTTCTTCCAACAGTATCCTGGTTAGATTAAGTTCTACAGGAATAAATACTGGATCTGTTTTTGCTGCTCATTTGTGAACCAAGCAATAACCGTGGAAAACTTGGTTACTCTTGGCTGTGCTGGGCACATGGCCACAGGAGGTGTGGCAATCCTGTTGCGACTCAATTTCTCTTCGGATGTTTTTCCTTTGAATGAATTCATTTCAGCAGTATAGTGGCATGCCTTCTTAATAAGTTTGTTTCATTTCATGGGTGTGAGTTAATTGCAATAACTGCATTTCCTGGTACTATTAAAAAGTGCTGCTCATTTTTGTGATGACAGCACTGAGAACCAGTCATGGGTAGGAACACTGGATGCATGCTAGAAATAAAATTAATGATACAAAGTGAAACAACGTCTGGATGAACTGGATTAATGTTAGATGTACAGAAACCAGAACAGCTGGCATTTATTTGGAATTTCCCACTGCTTACCTGAATTCCTCAGGTCCACTGAACAAGAAGCTTCAAAGAAGTTGTCTTTCTCTTCAGACTGTGCAATGTCATACTTGTACCTGACATCTATCTACAGTTTCTCTCATAGATTTTTTTCCTCGATTCTTGCATTCACTTTTGCTACATGTTTTGCTGCTCCTTTTTATCACTTCTAAATTACTTTGTTGAGTATATTGCCACTGCATATTGTCTTTGTCTGTTGAGCTGATTTTGCATCTAACATCAGGGAAACAGCGGAGTTTACTGCATAAGCCTTTATTAGCTGCTCAGTTCCTTGGTTAGGCTGTAAATGACAGTGAAGTTTTTTTTTGTCATTCACATACTACTTTCATTTTGTCATATCAGTACTGCAACAAATTAATCAACTCCCATTCAATTTTTATTAACTTCAATTAGAGGACAGCTGTCCAGTGTTATTGCAGGAGATGGAAAGGAAAGGCACCCTCGTATGACTCCCAGCTCCTGGACCAGCTCAGCACGCCTATGGTTAAAATCACCTGAAGCAAGTCTTCCCTCCCAGCTCTCTATCTATCATGTGCTTTGGATGTGAGTGCCTATTTCTCTAAAAGCCGGGATTTGAAGGTTCTTTGCAGGGCACCACAGGCCCCTATTGTATGATGGGCTTTCAGTAGCAGTATCCTTGTTCTTGCAAGACACCAACAACTTGCCCTTTGTTCAATACAGGGCACAGGAGGTTTTATCTGGAACAATTACTGTCTCCTAAAATTACAGGCATTTGAAAAGAGGGTTACAACCTAACAGCGTGCACAAGAGGCAGTGCCACTCTTCAAAGAAGATGAGAGGTGCAAAGTATCCAAAATAATGCCCTGAAAGAAAAAACTCTGGAAGAAAACTACCAAATATTTCTTGCGGATAATGCATGGAGAGGGTTTACCTCAGGAACTACTCAACTTTTGGGGGGAAGAAAATGTTAAATGTTTGCAACAGGTTTTGATTTTCTTTTTTTCTTTTTTTTATTTTTTATTGTAATTGTGGTAGGGTAAACCTGTCTTAACATTTTCAGGTGAATAATATTTATTACTGAAAGCTCTTCAACTGTGATGATCTCAGAAGATTTCCAGTGTTGTGAGCACTGTAGAGAGAGTAGCCAGCAGAGAGGGGAGTTCCTTTGCAGTTCGGATGCTCTTAGGATCAGACATTCACTTCCGAAAACGAGCAATCTCTGCAGATGCCAGAAGATCAGTAACCTCCAAACAATTTCAGACAAATCATCGTTTTGTGTCAGAAGAGGCTAGAGGGGATGTTCAGACCAGCATATTAAACATAAAGCAGATAAGACATCCAGCACTTGACAGTGTTTGGTGGATTCCTTTCTCCTTTTCATTTCTAGTTAAACATTTTATGTTTCTGACTTTGACTCAAAGTCCACTGGATGTACTTTTTGTTTAAAAGAGATTAGGAGAAGAAGCCAACAGAGTGATGGAGAGGAAAGATGTAGTCAAAAGAACAGAGGGAAGCTGAAGGGAGGGGGAAGAGTAAAAAACGTGAGGAGCTGCTTGAAGAATAGATCAGGTGGTTGGGTCCTGGTTGAGCCGTGACTGCAGATTGGACTCACTGCTTAGTACCTCTGCAGAGCTTGTCTTGTCTCAGAGCATCTCATCTTCCTGACAGTTGGCACAGGATAGAGATGGAAGGTCCTTGAGAAAAGTCACTGTGCACTTCACTCTTCCTGGAGAAACTCCACATGGTTTTGGTGGTCTGTTCCAGAGCTTGACTGTTCGTGCTGTTGAAAAGATTTTTCATAATCTGTGACTCAAATCGTCTTTGCTGGCAGGTTTTTCTTGTCCTTTTGGTCATGGACATGGAAAGCACATTTTCCCCTTTGTCTTTGTTGCCACCTTTTATACACTGGGAGGCTGTTACCATGTTGCCCCTCTGTCTCCTCTTCAGAGCAAGCAGCCCCACTGTGTTCCATCTTCCCTCACAAGTTGTGGGTTTAAGACCTCTAATTGTTCTCCTCCCTTTCCTCTGAACTCTCTCCAATTGGGCCATGGCTTTCACAAAGTGTGATGTCTGCAGGAGAACACAATGCCCCAGGTGAAGCCTCCCTGGCACTCAGCGAAATGCTCGTTGCTTTACGAGTATTGCAGACTCTACTTCTGCTTAAATATCGCAGTATGGCATTTACCTTTTTCTCAGCTGCATACTATTGTCATTGTACATTGAGCCTGTGATCCACAGCCCCCAGTCCTCTGATTTCTTTTCTGTTGAGCTGCTTTCCTGCCAATTGTTCCCTCTTCACTGCTTGTGTGAGTTAATGCATGGGATAGATGGAGCAAACACCTGCTTCATCTCCCTGTGCCCCCAAATCCACTTAATGCCGATTTTACACTTTTCCTACTTGAGTCAACACATTGAGGGACTGTTGAATATCAAGTGGAAGAGTCCTTCACTAAAATATGAAGGATACAATAACGTAGCAGGTATGCAGAAGCAGGTAGTAGTATGCTAGCTTGGATTAGGTAGCAAAGCATTGGATAGTAAAATATCTAAAGCACTTAAGCTACAGGATAACAGTTAATCTATGGCAGGAAAATACAAATAATGGGGAGTAAGGGACATTTGCCTGCATTAATTTATACCAAAACTGGCATAATAATTTCTATGTCTCCATGTGGTTGTACCTTGGGTCCTTCCCTGTAGTTTTATCAAAATAGATTATTTACCTCAAAGTCTTCTCTGATGGTTATGGAATATTCTGAGAAACAAAAATACTTCATCCTATATTGTACTAGAAGGAGGGATATACTTAGGGCTAATTTTTTGTGTGTGCTCCCCAGCCAAAGAACAAGGTTCAGCCTTGAGGTGCCTGACTGAGGCAATGGCTCCTACCAAGGGAGTCAGAACACAAAAATGCTGCTTTCTGTAGCAGAATAATGGAGATCTGGTACAGTACCTTCTAATTTTTCTAACAGCACAAAGTGCAATTCCAAATTAACCAGCACACCTTCACCTTAATTTTTCATTTTACTTAACCTCTCTGTGTCCATTTCCCCATCTGTAAAACTGAGATAATACTTACCTACCTCACAGGGATATTATGAGGATTAATTAATTGATGTTTGTACAGTGCTTTGCATATGCAAAATGCTATATGTGCTAAGTATTATTATTTGGTTTCAATGCAGCTGAACAAGTTTTGAACACTGGGAGAGATCTCTGTCACTGACACCAATCTATCACAGTGTGGCTAATGACACAGCCTGGGGATCCAGGCAGATGATTTTCTTAATCTGTGCCAAAACTAGCCAATACCAATAACCAAAAATACTCTCTGCTGGAATTGGAGGGATTGACTGCTCCAGTACCACTGCAGAAATCCCAATCCAGATACTACGCAGCAGTATCAACCAGGTACAGATTATTAAACAGCAAACAAATCAAGCAGGATGTAAATTAAGAGCATTGGTAGGACTGAAGTAACCTAGTAGCACAAACAAAGTTGGTTTTTTTTTTTTTTTTTAAAGTAGGAAAATAGGAAAAAGTAAAGCGCTGTCTGCCTTTAGTGCATGAATAAATCTGAACAAAATGCTAAGGGATGTCTCTCTGTTCGGAGTAACATCCCGTCCAGCTCTTGCAGACATAGCTGGTAACAGAACCTATCCTTTGCATGTATGGAGAAGATGTCCAGGCCAGTATTTGTTCTGGCTTGTTAATAAGTGTTGATAGCCTCAGCTGCAAATGAGATACAAAAGGCTGTTTAAGAACTGGTAGTACGAGGCGTGTGTGCATGTGCTGGGGGAGAGGAACTTATTAACAACGATGCAGGATACACTCTATAATTTTTCTCTTGGATGCAGATTTATTTCAGTTTTAGTAGTTCTTACTCGAATTCATCGGGTATAATCAATGGAAGATATAGGAAGGCCAGAACATAGCTAGGATTCTCTGTTTGTAGCTTGAATTATGTTGAGCTGTTTGGTCTATTGGTTCACTACCTCAAGCCTAGTGCAGTATTGTCATCCTTTGCTTTACAACACAGTCATTATATCCCTAAACCACATTGTGATACACTGTGGCTTCTGTTTACGACTCCCGAAACTCCCACTCCATATATCACCTGCCATAAAACCCATCAAACTGCTGCTAGTAAAATGGTGCACAGTGGTCTAAGTAGGAGCCAGGCAAATTGTGTGATACCCTACTGTGGTTAATGAGAGTGAAAATGTGGTTAGGATTTTATTCAGGCGATGTTCATTTGCAGGGCCATTGTAGTGTGGTGGCAAAGAAAAGAGTCTTTTGTTAACCTGAATGACAATATATTTTCTATTGTACCAAGTCACTGAATGCAGAGTTTGCCAAGTTATCCATCAATTGTAAATAAGTCAAACTGTGACCTTGAATGGCTACATTTTTATTGCTCAGGGGTCTTGAAAACTAATTAATATACTGGGATGTTATATTGAGCATATGAAACCTGTTACCAGAATTTAAACCACTGCAGAGCAATTCAGACCAGTTGTTGACAACTCCAAAAATACAAAAAGCAATGTTGATGTGTGTCAGGAAGATGCCCATCGTTTTCTGTTAGAGGGCTGTTTGGATGTGCCATGCAGCAGCAGGGGAAGCAGAAATTCTGGCAGAGGTGCATTCTATGCTGCAGATCCTGAGAGGTGGTACCTGAGTGGTGGGGGCTGCTCCAACCCATCTGTTCTTCTAGCACAAGGCCAAGGTCATATTCAGCATCCCAGTGCTGTTCTGAGGTGGGACCTCTGTACAAACCTTTTCCTTTCCTCCCTTCCTCTTCCACCCTGGTGATGGACCAAGAAAGCTTGGATGTAAAGAGACAGCCTTGCACTGGCTCACACCCATGGAGGGTGTGAGAGGGAGGATGGGATGGAGAGGGAGAGGGGATGTTGAAGCAGCTCATGCCATGTGATGTGGCTGGTGGGGTCTGCATGGGGACCTGGGGCTCCAGGAGCAGGCTCTGTGGCTGCCAGGGCAAGCAGGTACCAGAAGAATTTGTTGGGCCCAAGGGAGGTCCTAAGTTCATGAGATGCTTAAGCATTTTGGTAATCTCAAAGGCATAAAGATACAACAGATCCACTGAGGTCAACAGAACTTTTCACATGCTTAAAAGCAAGCATGTGATGATAAAAAAGCGTGTGATGACAGTAAGTTAAATCATGAGTGGTACAAAACTTGTAAAAGCAATTGTCCTGTTTAGTTTCTACAGTCCTCATTGTGTTTCTCCTTGTAGATGTCTCATTCATTAAAGTGGAAGTGTAGGTTTTTTTTGTTTGTAGTGTTTTTGTTTGCTATTTTTAATTACAAAACCGGATCTTCAGTGATACGTAGCTTGAAGTCAGGGGAGTTGAGTTTTACTTCAGACTGAAATTTTACATGCATTTTGCCTTAGGTTAAAAGTTGATTTCCCCTCTCCAGTCAACAAAGTAAATTAAGGAAGGCATGTAAGAACAAAAACAAAATTTTGTAGCTGCGCTGTGTGTTTTTTTGACTGTTTCTGCTGTTGTACAAAAATTACATTAAATTAAAAAGGCCTATTTATAAAACCAAAATGCAACCATAATAAAATTGTCAAGTCTCAGTGGAATGACTACATTGTACTGGGCTTTCGAAGAAAATCAGGCTGGCTCCTTCAGAGGAAATCTGATTTCAATTTAAGAGTCTTATTGAGGAAAACAGCACCACAAAAGGGGAAATTAAACCATAAAAAGTGCATTAAGATAATGTTAAGGATCTAGCTTTCTACCACAAAACCAAAGCAGCCTGAAGTTGAGCTTGGAGCTCCATCCCTGGCATGTCTTGTGGAGTCCAAGTCTGGCAGGTGCTGCCGGAGGCACCTGAGCTGTGCCAGCCTACGCCTCTGACTGGAAGAAGCTCTCAGTACTTGGTGCCCCAAGCACCTCAGGGGAGCCCATAGAGCTCCAGAGAGGGAGCTGCTTTTTTTTCTGAACCTTTTACCTCCAGAACAGCTGCTGAAGGCCCTGCCTTCTCTTCGAGGGTGCTGGAGACATGTTGTTCTAAAGGAGAAGCAATGAAACTGCCTAGCCATAGGATTTGGACTGAAAAGTCTACCCAAAAGTTTCTTAAAACTGAAATGGTGTGACAACCTTACACTAAAGTGCATCCTGATTTGGTAGTTTTATGGCATGCAGATCTTTGTAAATATGCAAAAAGTTGAAATCACAGATACACAGCTTTGGAGTACAAGATGATGGTAGTAAGACTTGTCAGAGAGCTCCAGAAATGCTCTCAGGCTCTGTGTGATGTGGAAGATCTGATGCTCTGGGCCTTTCCTACCTTGCTATTGCCAAAGTGGGATTTCTGTAGCATCCCCAACACAGCCCATGCCTGTCTGCTGTCTGGGCATGTGCTTCCTGCAGCTGAGAAACTGATCTCCTGTCCCATACTGTTCCAATGCACTTATTCAGAAGATAGAGGTACAGCCTGAAGTTGCTATGGGAGTCAGGCTGAAGGACACTGAGCAGAGTGAAAACCAGAGAGCTTGTGCATCTAGCAATTGGAGAAAGTCTTGAAGAAAGCAGAAACATAAGCACAAATAAATAAAACATAAATATAACCCCCTAAACTGAAAGATATGCATGCATTTACAATAACCAAAATCCCAGGTTAGGCAGATGAAAGAGATTTCAGTGTGCTACAAGCCATAGCAATAATAGCCTTGGGACACTGGCTGGTCTGTTCTATTATGTAAAAGTCTTGCAGCCTTGTAATGGTTCCACAGTTTAAAAAGTGCTATGTACTAGCTCTAAATATTTCTTTAAATTCTGCTTCTAACTGAAATCTCCACTGAATATGATGGTGTAATAGGGTGCCCTGTTCCATCTGTGTAAATAACAGAGAGAGATTTTCTTTTGTTGAAATACCTGAGTTAACGCAGCAATAACTTGAGACTTCAAAGGTCTAACTTCAAAAGATTTCTTGCATTCTGCTTGATGGGACAGCATCTTATGCACACATGCTTTTTCACTGCTAAATGCCTTAATAATGAGCTTGGGTTCAGATTTTGTGAATCAGAGCCAAGTAACTCTGTTTTATTATATTTGCTGGGAAATGAACTAGCTCTGGGTAATTAGGAAAGCAATTTTATTAGCATCTATTTCATAAAGATTGTTTTTTAATCAGAGTCAGAACTTACTAGAAATGATTCTTTTATTTTTATTGTGTGGCCCTCTTGAATGGTGTAGGCCTCCATAGGTCTTAACCCATAGCAAAGTCTGTGCACTGAAGGCAGTGGTATCTATTATTGTATAACAATGTTATAAAATAACCCTAGTGGGGTAGTCCCATAAATAACTGCAGAAGCTGGTAATTACTGTAGTGTGGTTTACTGCATGATGCCACCCTGGGGCTAAATTATAACTGGCCATGCATTAGTGTGCCATAAAGAAGACAAGACACAAGGAGCCCGCTTTTGTCTGCGTCTCAAGGTATGCCACAGAGAAGCAAGGAGGAACCACTGCGAGACCACCAGGACAGCAGAAGGACAACAAGGAAGGAGCGGGGCGTAGGGGTTCAGAGGCAATGTGAGGGTACAGATTCACACTTGACTTTCATGTTCTGCAGGAAATGTTTATGCTAAATCAGTGCTGGTTCTGGAAGGGGTGATGGTGTGAGGGAGAGATTAGTAGACCACAATTCCTTTTGTGGAAGTGGCTTCATACAAGAGGGAAGTGCCACTGTACACTCCAAAGGACACATAACTGAAGTTTCTGCTTCAGTGGTGGAAAGGGAAAGGGAAAGGGAAAGGGAAAGGGAAAGGAGAGGAGAGGAGAGGAGAGGAGAGGAGAGG
>NW_024885092.1:0-8930 GCF_019232065.1 Centrocercus urophasianus | reverse complement strand
CACTACTGCATCAGCCCTCACACGTTAACAGGGAAGAAAAATCCCCCACAGATTTAACAAAACCTTCTGGCTCATCCTTGATATTCTTCACGAAATCGTTCAGCTGTTTCTTCTCTAGTTAGCTTCCACAGTCCGAGACGCTTAACTGAACATAGCAAAGCACTGAGGGTTCAATTTTTAAATCTCTGTGACATTCTTTTAGCAGACAGTCCAACATGAAACCTGGGCTTCTTCTGATGGTGCATGAGTGTGTTTGCAGTCCACAAAGTGAAAAGTATCTGTATGAAATTTCCATGAAGAAACTCTCTTCTTTCTTCTGTATCCAGTAACTAAGCTTTACATTCTAATGCCCTACAATGTCTTTTTACTGCTGTCACTGCTCCCTACTCGCTAAGGAGTTAAGGTGTGTGCGATATCACAAGATCTGTTTAGAGGCAGATTGCTTAGCTCTTAAACTGTCATTACCTTCTCTACATCCATCTATGTAGCTTAACAGGTTTTTAAACCATTTCATATCACTGAAAATATTTCAGAGATGACAAGCATCACTTGACAGATCTGGGGATATGATTGGGTTTCCAATCTCTATGACCCTGCACGATCTGGGTTGTCCATCATAAGAATAACGCAAACTCTATGTTTGTTTGTTTGTTTTAAACAGTTAATGGTTTAAAAAGCATTAGTTGAAAAGACAGGAATATGCTTTTCTTTAACAGTACCTGGCTCCAAGTGTAGTTTCTCCATTTTCTGTTTGGGAAATAAACACAGAATAAGGATTTTATGCAATGTACTTTGTTACACAGCATCACTGCACCCCCTCCTACCCCCCCCGTGAGATGTAAGCGTATGCCAATGCACCTGCTGCTCTTAGCACTGCTTTTCACCATCCATTGCAAATTAATAATCTACGTAACTTTTTTTGACTAAAGCCCAAATTTCAGCCACTATTCGCCTCGTAACTGGGAATATTAGAGAAAAGGGGGCAAAAAGGTTCCTCTGGGTACCACAGCGTGAAAACGAAACCTGGCTGCTGCTGGATATCATCAGCAGGAAAGGAAAATCAATCAGCTGTGAAACTTTTCAAGCATATTTCGTTTTTCCAAAGTAAGAAAAGCCATCACAGTGCTTTCGCTCTGCCTTTCTGAAGGCCTGTTTCCTTTGCAGTGCCAGAGCAAAAGTGGAGGAAGTCTCCTGAATTTGGCCAAGCGGGGAGGGAAGAAAACAACAAGGAAACAACTCGGGGCATCCTCACTTGACAGAGTGGATTGTGTGCGAGCACTCAGCCCGTGGTTCTGTCACAGCTCACACTATGGCCAACGGTACAAACAGAGTGAACAGCATTTAAAAAGTATCTGCGAGTTACGTTTTCAATTTACCTTCATTTCAATTAAATCAGAAGAGGAATCTACATTGTTTTCAATTTCATCATAATCTTCCTAGAAGAGTAAAAAAGCAATTAGAGTACTCCTTACACAGCAAGGAGTGCACAGCCCAGAGCAACAGCACCACATCCTGAGCACCAACATCAGCAGCATTTTCCAATATTACTGCTTCTGAGCACAACCCAAGAAGAGCAAGAGAGAAATGTTCTTCAGCATTAAATACGAGCAGGAGAGCACTCTTTCCAGTAACCTTTCATCACTGAGATTAAAGTATGCTTTAAAGATGCTTTGATTTAGAAATTCTCCATTTTCCCACCATATTTTTTGTTTTCATTTCTTTATTTCTTTACCTTCTACCTTCAAGGCGTTAGAAGTGAAGTTGATTTAAGTCTCCACTTTGCCAATGACAAAACGCCCCCCACATCTCCGTTCCTAAGAGCTGCTGGAGCTCTATTTGATTGAAGCCTCAACCAAAACCTCACTGGTTATGATTCTCAACAGCTCCAATTGAAAGAAAGCCAACTGGCCTTTCAGGTTAATGGGTGTTTCTGCAATCACCTTGCTTCTCACATGGCAAAAAGCTGAGACAGACATGAGAAGCCTAAAGCAAATACACAAGGAAAGAGTGCTTTTTGTGTGGGGAGTAACCATACCACACAACCACTGCGCCCATTCAGCAGCTGCAGTCTGTATAGGAGATACCCCAACTTGCTCTCTAAGCTACACCAAAAGTTTGGCACTGCCAGGCAAGGGCAATCCCCGATCCATAAGCATTTTAATAACCTACACAACATCATTTCTTCATAACATCATTTCTGCAGAAAAGAGTTCTAAATTGTAAGTTGAAAATGAATTTCTTTCTTCGCATATGCAGTTATTTAGATGGGTGGGTGCACATCTGTGTGCATGCATCCATTAATGCACACACACTCTAGCAAGCATCAATGGCAACAGGGAACAGTGAAACCAACAACTGCTTTCAGCCCAGAGGTGTCACTGCACAGCAAAGCAAGTGGTAAACGTGCTGCTGTCAGCCTTTATACCTCTGGTAGGACACAAGAGCTGCTAATATGAACCAGAATCCATGTTCTACACACATCCTATATTGCATTACACCAAAGAAAAGCCTCCACCTCCCAAACACTTGTTACATTTGCAAGGACCTCTACTTACCTCGTTTTCTGTTAGCTGATCTGGAAGTTCTTTCATTTCAGCATCAACATTGTCTTTATTATCAGACAGTGAATCCAGAATGTTATCAGGACTATAGTCTTCTCCACAGTCCACAGCACTGCTGTTGTCTATTTCAGCCTCATCTAACACACTAATATCCATCATGTCGATGTCTTGTAAGGTATCCAGGCTTGCTTCAATATCCTCCTAAATAAAGGAAAAGGGCAGACTTGTGTTTACTGTCATTTTAATGACACACGTACTTAGAAACCGCAATCATGCTTTCACCTACCTGCCCATCTCTGGAGTTTTCTTCCAGCCCATTGTCTTCCAACCCTTCCTCTTCTGATTTTCTACCTACAAATAATATAACTGAAGTTATATTTCATAACGTAGCTACTCTTTGCAAACTTATCTAGGCAATGCTGTTTCAATTAATAATCATTAAGATCCTGATTCAGAAGCCCTATCTGGATTTAGCTGAAGATGAGAATACAACACAGTCAACACAAATCCACAGCACGAGCGTGAACAAGGTTCCAAGACATGCAAACAGAACACCTGGGTGTCATACTGGTGTTGAAATAGTTTTACTATTTTCCATAAAAAAGCACCAAAAAGAAGACGCTGTATTTTGCACCCTGTACCTTTGCTCATTCTTTTTGACAGCCTCTTGTTGGTCAGTTCTGAAGCCATGGGAATTTCATCCGGATCTCCTCCTTCGTCCTCAATAGCCTGAGGGAGACAGCAATGCAGCCCTGTTGTACTGCCACAACGTGCGCTTTGTCAGATGGGGCTCCCAGCTCACGCAGCCCCGTCAGAGACAAACTGTGCTACAAAACAGCTCCGCAGTCGCACTGAGATGCAATCCAGGGGTGCAGATCCGCATAGCTTTATACGCAAAGCTTTACAGCACAGATTGGGTTTGGGTTTCGGGTGGTGCTGTGTGGACCCCGGGGTTGGACTTAACGATCCCCGTGTTCCGATCGTAGAACTGATCGAGCTGGAAGGTAACGGCCATCAAGCACACCTCCCCTGCAACGAACGGGGCCGCGTCTGTGAGAAGCCACAAAGGACTCGAGATCCGCAGCCGGCCCAGCCTGCTGAGAGCCACGCAGGAGAGATGGAAGAACCGAACGAAGGGCGCGCGGAGGGAAGACGAGCACGGAAAGGGAATCGCGCCGACGGAGCGGACGGGAGAACGGGGACGGCCCGGCCCCCGCCCCGCGCTGCCCTCAATGCGGCGCCGCGCCAACCGCGCATGCGCCAACGGCCCTGGGCCGTGGGACAAAGGACCCGGATGAGGCTCCCCCGCCCCCCCCCTTCCCCCCCCCGCCCGTTTTCCCCCCCCGCTCGGCGCCTCGCTCACCTTCCTCAGCCGCTCCATCAGCACGCTCTTGTTGCCGCCCGTGTCCAGGTTGCGGCGCTTCAGCTCTGCCCGCAGATCGATGACCCGCAGCTCGCTCAGCCGCCGGGTTTCGGGTTCCGAGCCGAGCGCTGCGGCCCCTCCGGGGGATGTCAGCTCCCCCAGCCCGGCCGCTGATTGACTCTCCGCCATCAAGGCCCCTTCGAGGTCCCGTTGCGAGCCCGAACGCGAGGGAGGTTACGGCGCGCTCCCACAGCTAACCTTGTGATCGCGGCACAAAATGGTGGGGAAGCCGAGACGCGCTGAGGGAAAGGGGAAAAAAAAAAAAAAAAGGGGAAAAAAAAAAAAAGCAAAAAAAAAAAAAGGCCTACTCCGCGCAAACTCAGCGAGAAGGGCGACGAATGGCGGAGGGAGGGGGAAGGCGGAGCCTGGGGGAGATGCGAAGCGCAGCGGTGCGCCCCGTACGCGCCTGAGGGCAGCTCGCCAGCCTCTGCGCATGCGCCTGCGCTCTGGGAGGCACTGCGGCTGCGTGGCGCCGCCGATAGCACAACTGCGCCTGCTCGGCGAGGGGCAAGCGTAATACTGCGCATGCGCATCTCCGGAGCGTGCGGCATCTTTCGTGCGCATGCGCGGCGCCCCTCACTCGGTGCTGCGGGCTCTCCGCGCGTGCGGGCTGCGCTCGCTCCCTCCCTCCCCTTCTCCTCAGCGCTTTCGCCACCATTTTGTGTTGCGACCGCATTTCGCGCCGTTGTTTTCACCCCGTCGTTCTCAGTCGAGACAACGGCTCTATGGCGGAGAGTCACTCAGCGACTGGGCAGGGTGAATACGTGTCCCTGAGCGGGTGCGGAACGCCGAGCTCTGAGCCCGAAACCCGTCGGCTGAGCGAGCTGCGCGTGATCGATCTGCGGGCGGAGCTGAAGCGGCGCAGTTTGGATAGCGGTGGGAACAAGAGCGTCCTGACGGAGCGGCTGAGGAAGGTGAGCGGGAGCGCTGCCGGGGGGGGGGGGGGGGGCGCTTACACGGCGCGTGCGCGGCGCTGAGGGGAAAATGGCGCCAAAGCGACGCTGAGGGCAGCCGGGCTGTGAGGGAGCGGCGGGGCTGCAGCGCTGCGGTGGGCACTGCGAGCGGCCCTCTGTGGGATGCGAGGTTTGAGGGCGGTGTAAAATCACGGAATATCTCACTTCGAGGTGGATCTGCAGGGGTAGCTGTGCGGCTGTTAAGGGTGGGCTCTTCTTAAACGACTCTTCCGCTCGGCTTCGGGGGCTCGCAGTGTCACTTCTCTACGGTTCTGAACGCCTCCGGGCACGGGGCTCCTCCGTGCTGCAGCTGCGGGCCGTGCCGTCCCTAACTGTCGCCTTCTGTTCCCCACAGGCCATCGAGGAGGAAGGGGGGAATCCTGACGAAATACCCGTGGTCTCTGAAAGCGCAATGAAGAGAACCCCAAAAAGAAGCAGCAAAGGTACAGGCGGTGAAGAGAGGATTTCTGCTCCTCTTCTCTTTGGGTTTTCTAATAGTTATTACCCATTAATGCAATCTTGATTTTTTTTTTTTTTTTTTTTTTTTTTTTTTTATTATTTTTCTCCTCGATTTGCTTTTCCTTTAGGAAAAGTGCTCAGTTTGATTGTAGCAATGAACGTTTTGCAATCAGTGCTTACCACAATTGGATACAGACAGTTTTCCTTCTTATAGAATGGCCTGGGTTGAGAAGGAGCACAGTGCTCATCCAGTTCCAACCCCCTGCTCAGTTTAAAACCATTCCCCCTTCTTCTGTCGCTATCCACCCACATAAACAGCTGTAGGCTGTTTATTCCAGAGCTTAGTCTGAAATATACGTTGCTGTCTGTCAGTCACAGAATCCTACAATGGCCTGGGTTGCAAAGCAGCACAACGCTCATCCAATTCCAACCCCTGCTGTGTGCAGGTCACCAGCCAGCAGCCCAGGCTGCCCAGAGCCACATCCAGCCTGGCCTTGAATGCCTGCAGGGCTGGGGCATCCACAGCCTCCTTGGGCAACCTGTGCCAGTGCCTCACCACCCTCTGGGTAGAAAACTTCCTCCTGATATCCAACCTAAACTTCCTTAGTCTTAAGTTAAAACCATTCCCTGTTGTTCTATCACTATCTGTTTTTTTTGTTTTTTTTTCTTCTTTCCTGGAAACACTTCTGAAAGAATGAACATTTGAGATAGATAACTGCGATTTCTACTCAGTCAGATGTAAGGGGTGCTTGGTGCTGCTCAAAACCTGTGTCAGAGCTTGTGCTGTGCTGCCTTACTGGTATAGAAAGCATAGAAATGCTCAATTTTGGAAAATGAGGAAAAAGTGGATAGCCAAGTAGGATAGAATGCCTGTTATGATGAAAATGCATAACTTGAAAACTATATATTTGTAACTTCTTCTATTCTAACAATCAATGCAATTAGGACGTAGACCAGACGAAGAGGGAGCTGAAGACAACGGCCTGGAGGAGGATTCTGGAGACGGGCAGGTATGCAGAGCTGTGCTGGAAGTGAAGAAAGAGCAGCGTTGTTTCTAAGCTACAATAACTTTTATATATGCTTTTTTTTTTTTTTTCTTTCTTTTTACAGGAGGACATTGAAACAAGTTTGGATAACTTGCAAGACATTGACATGATGGATATTAGCGTGTTGGATGAAGCCGAAATAGACAACAGCAATGCTGGAGATTGCGGAGAGGATTACAGTGCTGATCACATTCTTGACTCGCTGTCTGATAGTAGAGAAAATGCTGATGCAGAAATGAAAGAACTTCCAGATCAGCCTCCAGACTATGCTGTAGGAGACTTGGAGGCGTCCCCACAATTGTCAGAAATTAAAGAAGAGTCGAGAGAAATATCAGTAATGATGGTATGCGTCTGTTCTGTGTGTGGAGTCAGATTCTTGTTGTTTTGTGTTTGTTTTGTTTTCCAAGTTCAGTAGTGAAAGAGTCATCAAGGAGTAGTTGGAACCACTGGGGGCTCTACTGCTTCTCTCCATCACTGCTTTTTGTTCCTTTACATATTTGGGGAAATATTCTTGATTTTTAAACGCTTTGGTGTTTTTTGTATACATCATATGTCCATATATGTCACCTCTAGTCTGGGAAACAACGTTTTAATAACTTCATACTTCATTCTCATCTTCATATCTTTCCTTTGCTTTTATCTGCCTCTGTATGTTTCACCTCCTCAGCTGCACAGCAGCACGCATGTATTCTAGGTGCTTCTTTTTGTCAAGATACGGCCTTGCACTTGCTCGAGTTTTACAGGTTGGTTTTCCATGCTCGTCTGCCTGTTGCCCTGACTTCACCACAGTACTCATTTCTGCTAGAAGATGTCTTTCCTTAAGTCAGGTTTACCTCCTGCGGTGTTCCACAGGATGTTGAAGAATGCTCTTTGTGTGCAGTCTGATGGGAGGTGCAGCCCTTGTTCCATCAGCCCGGTCTGTCAGCTCCCCAGACGGGGACTTTTGCCTCCCTTCCCAACTCTGGCAGTTACAGCAGTAGACTTAGCTCTGTCCTCCAGCATTCCCTACCCTCAGGACAAACGTGAATGCTGAGAAAGCAGGGTTGAATTCAGCGAGGAAAGTGCCAGAATCTGGGTCAAATGCTGCAGTCTTTTCTCAGCATGTTCCTCACTGCTCACTGAGGTTTCTTGGCTCTCTGTTTGCCACAGGGTGTAAAAGAAACGCTGCAGGAAGGATTGACCTTCTTAAAAGATCTCTGTGAGCCATCCCGTATTTCAGAGGTAGCGAGGATTTCAGCGGCAGCCATTGGTCAGATTTTAACCTCATTCCTTCTTTTGGGCACTGGAGATCTTGGCGTGCCGCTTAGCAGTGAGAATCAGCTCCAGCCTTGGGTTTCTCATCCGGGTTTCACTTCCAGTGCCGTGATGTGGTAGATAACGAGGTGTCTGTTCTGTTCTGCGCTTTCTCCAGGTGGAGGTGGAAGACGTTGGAAACAGTTTTGATGCCGCTTCGTCTGAATTAATTGAAATAAAGGTAAATTGTGACCTGTTTTTACAAATGAAAAGCTTTCATACGTGTCATATCGTCTTCCTAGGGAGTGGAAACCGTAAAAAGTAACATTAAATCTTGTGAGAAATCTTTTTAAAATGCAGTGGTTTCAAACCTGAGATCAGGAGAACCACGGCGAGGGAAGGGATGTGTTCCGTGCTGGGTAACATCTCGGCCTGCTGTTGAGTACTGATATTTCTCTTCCCCCTTCCCCACAGGAAATTGAAGAGCTGCCTTTGGAACCAGGTACTGTTTATAAAAATATTAATTTAAAAAAACAAAACAAAACAAAAAACAAACCAACCAAAATCCAGGGCTTTAAAACAGTTAAATTCTTCATTTAATCTTTTTTTATATCCGTTTCCTTTTAAATTCATTACTGTAGTGTACGTTGTTATGATGGAGAATCCAGGTCATGCAGGGTCATAGAGATTGGAAACCCAGTCATATCACCAGATCTGTGGATGAGAACTGTTTGAAACGTGTGTTTAACGTGGCGAAATCGTTCTGTGCAACTGCAGAGGAGCTAAAGAGTGAGCCTTAAAGGCACGAAGGTTCTGAGCCTAAAACAGATCTTGTGATATCACGCTGTACTCTAGTTCTGGGAGTGTGAATACAGGAGTGCAGGGCATAGCGAGCTGTGCTACAGAACAGAAGGTAAAGAGTGGCTGGACTTCAAAGGAACACAGTGCTGTCATGGGACGTCCCACGGATCACGTTTGGTTTCTGGACTGCAAACACAGCCATCTGCCGTCAGAATATCTGCTGTCAGAAGGCCAGGTTTCGTGTTGGACTGTCTGCTAAAAGAATGCTGCAGAAAACTGGAAATTGAACTCTCAGTGCTTTGCTGTGTTGAGATCTTGGACTGTGGAAGCCAACTAGAGAAGAAACAGAGCGGAACGGTTCCACGAAGAGGATCAAGGATGAGCCAGAAGGTTTTGTTAAATCTGGGGGGGGATTTTTCTTCCCTGTTAACGTGTGAGGGCTGATGCAGTAGTG
>NW_024885091.1:0-15743 GCF_019232065.1 Centrocercus urophasianus | reverse complement strand
GGCTAATTTGTAGTACATTTGAGAAGTAATATTCTATCATAAATAGAAAACAGATCTAATTTACAAGTTTACTGATGGAATAATCTTTGAAGTGCTGTTTAGGAGTAATGTTTTACAGGTAAAACTGGAGAAGTTTGTTGTTGGCCTTTAATCTTGAAGTGTGCTACCATGGTTCTTTATATGATATATGTACATGGAAAGACAATTGCCAGTGTCTGCACTGGGCATTTCAATTGAATAATCACAAGAAATATCGTAGTTATAACTCTAATTTCAGGCACCTTAGTAACTAAATCTCAAAGATTTGCATGATTATCTGTTTTAGAATCTGAATAGAAATGAAAAATAAAAATACAACACCTTAAGCATAATTATACCAACAAAGTTTCCAAATGCAAAGCATATTCAAAACATGATATTAATTTCTTTTTGGTGTTACAAAATGAGACCTTTAAACTGGAGAGGTGCTTGGTAGAGCAGCTATGACAATTGTATAAATCTTGGTCACATTAGTAACTATAACTGCATATTCAGCCATTAAATGTAGCTCATATTTAAGAGACAAGTAGGTTTGAGCGTTACACAAAGAACCTGTTTCTTAAAGCCTCTAATAACTTCTAAAATTCAGATATACATGTTTATATTCATATTAGGCAGCTAAAATTCGCATACAGAAAATGTTACCGAAAAATGTATGTGAACTGGCTTTTAGTGAGTGTTGGTTAAGAGCTAGATATTTATGTTCTGAAAGTATTTAATTTTCCACTAGCGTAGACCTCTGTGTGCAACTTCAGGCAACTATTTCAAGAAATCTATCCATCATTCAAAAAGCTCACCACACAACTTAATGATTCTTTAATCCATGAAAGGACTGGGGAGAAAACCTTTTACTATGGAACATAGAAAAAAACACAGAAATTGTGAAATTCTTCCACTTTCAAAAGACATGCAAAGAAAAGTTCCTGCTGAGATGGTGGGTGCCAACCTGAGTTAGTTTTCTAGAGACATTCCCAGTTGTTATCCACATTCAAATGGCTTTCAGACTTCACCATAGAAATAATGACATTGGTGAAGTCAGGGTGGATTTTTAAATTTTTTTTATTATTTTATTTATTTTTACAATGCTACATCAGCAGTTAAAACAATAGAAAAAAATCCATCTCTGGGGAAGGTCTTCACATGTCATTATTGTTTATTACTTTTATAAGTCAGTGCTCACAACCACATGAATGCCGACTATGTACACCCCCACAATAACTTCCACATCTGAAAAGAAAAAAAAAAACAGTGCTGGAGAACAATCTACTATAACGTTCACTGACTAAATCCCCTATATTTATTAATATTATGAAAAAAAGAAAGATGAATACAGGGCAGTATGGAAGGAGAGTATAAGAGAGAAAAGTGGCATGTATTAGTCACTGAGGTTAGCTTTTTATCCTTCATTAAAACCAGAGGAAGGAAGAAACTGAAGCTACTCCTTCCATGCAATTTCCCAGTTAAGTAAAAACTCACTGAGAGACAAAGAATTAAAAATGGTATGCTATTATTGTAGAAAAATATGCAAATAATAAAAAAACCTTTTGTTAACACTGATTCTTATTTATGTAGTTGAATCAACATAAAGGAATTCATAGTATTTTGTCTGAACATGTTTCTCTATATTATTTGGTTTCAGAGAATATCTAAGCCAAAAGAAAGAGTAAAAACTTTAATCACAAAAAGCTGAGTTCAGACCAATGCAGAAATAATAGTTCAAGATTAATTCTGTTGACCAACCTGGAAACCTCATTAAGCCTACATCACCTGCCCTTATCAATGCTGCAGTCCCATACTGCACATTCTCTAATTGCTAATATTTTCAATGTTTTTTTAGATGGCCAAAGCTTCTCTATGCTTCTTAAAACCTGATTCTAGATTCTTTAATCTACTTTTTACTTCCTCAGAACAAATATATCTCTCATTGCAAAGAAATTCACAATATCCTGAATTTTTTGTACTGTAAAGTCTGTTCTATGTAGTCACTTATCAAGAATTTAGTATAACTTAAATTTCTTCAAATATCATCTTGAATATTGAACACTCCTTTTTCAAATATGATTATTAAAATAGTTTCTAAAGCAATTTAAAATATATTTAATTCCATGCATTTTCTAGTTAGTTTACACTATTTCATTTTCCACAGTTTGATCCAAGTAATCACATTGCTCAGCTCTACTTAATCTGTAGCTTTCAAAATATTTCAATTGTTTGTAATTTATTTTCATGTCACATTAATCATGAAAGTTACATATATTGATCTCAAAGGAGTTCTTCACTAGTTTTCTGATTCAGTTCAAGAGTTTCAATGTTTCACAAAAGATGGCACTACTGGCTTTTCTGGGGCTGATGGCCCATTACTTGGAAATGCTTAAGAACACTTTTTCCTTCTCAATAGAAATTTCTTGATAATTTTCCAATTGCTTTGTGTGTCAACGGATGGAATTTTCTGGAGAATCTTCCAGAATACGGAAAGCTTGTGGTTCGCATAGATAGCCTGGAAAAAGTAATGTGGCAGAACGGTTACTGAGACCCCTGAGGGCTGATAGGAAGCTTTATGGCAAGACATGAACTAGAGCACTGCTGATGTTCACTTATAGTACTTTGGGGTCCAAAGTGGCCCTGGAATAGCTTGAATATCACAAATTACATGTATGATTTACAGACATTTTCTACTCTCCACCCCAGCTGTGTTGAGTGCAGCTGATGCTCTTTTCCAAGGAATCTGAAAAACAGACTTACCCAAATTGAAGACAATGCCGCTGCTTCTATCTATTGTTTCTGGATGGAGAACGATTTTCAGAAATCATTATTTAAGTTAATTCAATGAATACTTCATCTTAATATCACTTGTTTGCAGACTCGTCATAGATTCTCTGGAATCAAGACATGCTTTGCTCCTAATTTTTCCTTTCACCCAGACTTTTCCTTTTTGTCACAAATGCTTTTTCTCTTTTCACTACAGGTAGTTCTGGTATAGTTATTTAAAAAACACCTGCATTTTAAGAAATCCACACACCATGTAGACTCAAAGAACTCTATAGCTAAATTCACAGAGGATAAATGTGCAAATACTATCAAAGAATAGAGAAAAAGAAAGCAAGAACAAGTCCTTTTCTTGAATAACCAAGAACAACAATGTTCTTACTTTACATGTTGAGGAGTTGATAGAGAACTGACCAGCTTTTTCCTTAAAAAAAAAAAAAAAAAAAAAAAACCTAATTAGCTATTTTTCATATCACTTTAATGACTCGCATGCTTGTACTTTATTTTCCAACGCTCTTACTCAAATAAAAAACACTTCTGTGACAAGTAGTATATTTTCTAAAAGGGATAACAATTATTAAGGCACTCAGACCAGCTGCAGGCAGTAATGTTAGTAATGTTCAAACAATGCTATGGTTTTGAAGTACACTGGTTTTTACACACCTTTCCTGAAGGACTCCATCTCTTGGACAGCAAATATGTAAGATGATATCATAGCACTTAGAACGATAATCATGAGTTAGAGGGCAAGCACCAACAGTAGTATGATTGCTGTGTAATTACAGATTTTCTAACAAATAGACTTCAGATTTGCTCTCTTGAAACAGAAGAGCACAATTTAAATAAGCACAGGTGACTAAGCATCAGGAATTCACATAAAAGCAAGGAGCAAATTGTCTTAGCCTTATACTATACTGATCTGTTAGTGAAATCAATATAACAAGTCTTTTGTTTACTTTGTGTTTACCATTCTGTAGTTTTGAGAGTAAATGTTGATTAAGTAAAGAAGTATAAATGTTGAGAGCTGTTCTTTGCTGAGAAAACCTTAAACAGTATACAACCACAGATACTGCACTGCATGGTGTCAAGGCTGTAGGTCTTGAAAACTGAAAGGGCCGATATAATTAAATGTGCTATCTATTCACTGGGAAAAGCCACAAGTTGGTCATTTTGTGCTCTACTTTGTCTCAGTGTAGCAGAGACAGTTAACTGCCAGCAGGGCCCACCCAGAGACATTTTGCAAGTGAAGGATGAGTCACAGTTCAGTTGCACAACATGAATTTGCATACTACCCCAAAAGAAAAAGTGACAGACTTGAAAACCAGCTTATAAATACAGAAGCAAAGCCTGCACAGCTATACATTAAATGAAAGGTCTTACTGTAGAGCACTAGGGGGAGGGGAAGATAATATAAAATTTCAGAGTCACACAGACTACAGTCATCCAGCAGTACTAAAAAGAGAAAATTAGGGGGTACAGTTCAGCAGGACAGATCAGCAGGAGCTGTGCAGGCTTCAGAAGAACATCTCCAGAATTACTGGAACAGCATGTCTAGCAGCAGCTCACTGTGTCCTAAGAGAATATGCTTGTAATGTGTCACTGCCTGCCACTGCAGGCTGTCAGACATAAGGACACAGTGTGCCTCCCTCTCTCTCTAGGCTTTTTTGGGAATCTGACAGAGCTGTTCACTCTGACCCAGAACAGCTCAGTGGCACATTAAGTCTAACTTATGCATGCCTGCAAAGGGATTTCAGTCCTGTGCCTTGCCATCCTCTTTGGACATACCTGTGCAGAAGCAGGTATAGTCACATGTGTGTCAGGTTCTAAGGGATTAACAATATTCACTTTCATTTGCTCTTCATTTTTTTTCCCCTATAAACAGTAACACAGAATTTCTATTCTTTCTTTGAGAAAAATCTATTCTCTTTAATGAACAAGCATTTTTAAACAAAAAATAATGATAATAGTAATAATAAATCAGTCAGATCTGCAAATTAGCATTCCTTACAAGAAGAAAGCATTCATGGCCTGATCAGTGCTGCGCCCAAATGTATACCATAAATCATTTTCAGCTGCTCTTCACTGCTCCACTAAGAATTGTTTTTAACCCCACTTTCACAAAGATCAAGTGAGATGACATTTTTTTCACATCCTGTAGACAAAATAGTGTATTTTTACTGTCTATATATTTGTTATTATTTTTACATTAATTCATAAATACCACAGAATGTATTACCACAATAGTAATAAAAATGGAAAACATTGCAAAACTGCTGTTTTGTACTGGGTGAAACAAATGTCATTTTTCTAGACCCAAAGTTTTGTTGCTGCTGTTTTCTGGTGTTTTATTGTTGTTGTTTCTTTGTTTGATACTGGATTAACTGAAACAGTCTTAATAATCAGTTTAACTTATAGTGTAAAGTAAAAAATAACAGAATTTTTTAACAGCATGTTTTTCTGAATGAGATCTCTATTTTTTAAAATTGAAGTTTCAAATCTATTTCTCGCAAAATGAAAGACTGATATTTTGATCAACTCTACTCTTCCATTATTAAAAGAATGATACAGTAACTGAATCATGTAGACCTCACAAACCTAAATTTCCTAAAACCATGCAAAGTGTGCTGGTTGTTTTAGCTCAACTTATTTTTAGGTTCATACCTTTCCCTTTGCAGGTCCTTAGCTTGAATTCGTGACATCATGGGAAACTTTAAAGTAACTGTACAGTAGTCATCAGAGAGCGCACATGGAACGAATACATGAGAGTAAGGATAAGCTCCATTTGTAACTGATGCATAGCATTTCTGCTCCCCAGTATTAAGCGAGTTGCAGAGTGAGCTTGGCTGTTACAGCAAATGTTTGAACCCATCCTCTGATCTCTATTCTCCTTTCACATAACAGAGCATTACAATTCTTCTGTGTTTACCTCTTGGAGGAAAACTGTTCTTCATTCCAGATTTTAAGGTCATTTTTTTGGACTGAAGGAAGCAGTTAGATTGTACCAGCAAAGCTTCTCATCAATACTATAAAAAATACAACTAAAACAGATGAACCTGGGACCGTAAGTACTAGTGATACAGACATGATCCTACGGATTATGTTATACCTGATAAGAAATGCTTGAAGGCCTTTTCTGAATCACATTCAAGAGATGCTTAGGTATTGTCCGGAGGGACATGGTTTAGTCAGAAGTATTGGTGATAGTTGGAAGGATGGACTGGATGATTTTGGAGATCTTTTCCAACATTACGATTCTATGGTTCTATGGAATTAGGATTGTTTTATAGACAATTTATAGTGAAAAATTATTAAGTTTCCTACACCGTCCCTTAATGTAAGGTCATAATCATAAAAAGCTCATAAACAAAGTTATGGGGTAAACATTCAGCACAACAATTAAATCTTCTACAGAAAAAGCCCTTCAATTTAACTGCCTCAGCTATTCATTTTAGTAAACTTCTAAGGAATGCTCAATATAATAAAGAGCTAAACATGTTTATAGGATTAAGGATTTCCACCAGCACAGTCACAGCTGAATCATTCATTCAGCCTTGAGTGCTGATAATACTGTAATGGCACAGTCAAGAGAATTGCTTATGAAGTCTCTCAGAAGAGGACTGCATGAGTGAAAACCACCACATTTTATAAGCAATATCTACTTTTTCATCCACGCACCTCATCAGAAGTCAGGAAGTAGATGTTATCTCTATAACAGGCTCCACTGAATGAATAAGTTAATGGCTATTCCTGTATATTTCTGAATCACTGGTTTGGTGGTACTCACTGAACCTTTTGACAAATTTAGTCCTTGGTCGGGAGCTTCAATTATAAGGGGAAAATAAAAGGGAAGAGAAGGTGGCCAGATAAATGACTTAGCATTACAGAGTATGAAAACTTACAGCTTCTACTGAAAACTCAGTTTTCAACTAATAAAAAAGTTTGTTTAAAGCTATCATTAATATTTTTCATTTTAGATGGCAGAAAATGCAAATATTTCCGAGTCTCAAACACTGGACCCAAACACTTGAGTTAAATCTTGGAAAGAGTTCCACTCTATTTAAGAGATCTGCGTGGACTCAGGTACATGCAAGGGTACCTATGAAAATCATCTGAAGCCCTCCTACAAGTGGAAAATGAAAAATTTCACTATGTGAAAATGTGTCTTCTAGAAAAAGACAGACAATTAAGCTAAACAAATGCCCCCATCCTTACTAAATCCCAAAGAGACTCCTTTATATGTATAAAAAAGTCATTTGACCGAAGACAGGTAAAGTTGTAACAAGCTTATCTTATCCAGGCTTATAGGTCAGCATGGGCTGAAACAAGAGGTTTTCTAATTCTAGCCAAACATCCTGGTAGTATTTTTCTAGATTGTAGACAGACATCTCTCTTTACACTCCTGCTTACACACCTGTTATGATCAGTGATGGTTAATAAGCAAATGATATCTCCTATAGATAACAGAACTAAAATAATTAGCAAGAATCCCTTGATTTCCAACACCCTTCCTTAGCTATGACAATTTGAGCTGGTTTTAACTTCATTCAGGGCTAAGGCTGACCTCCTGCCCAACAGCATTGTTGTACCTGGAAGTTCTGTACATAACAAATAATGTTTATTAGGCTTACAGGCTCTAGCACTAAAATTCTCAGTGCCCCCGAGGAAAAAAAAATAGAAGACAATGTCTTGTGTGAAACTGCTACTACTTCAGAAGAGTGGGCAACCTAAAATTCAAAAGAGTTCTGCTATCTTCAGCAGAGCCAGAATTTCAGCCACAGCCTACAAATGTAAATCACGTCAACTGTGACATTCCCGGGTTGTATGCTGTCACTTTATGCAAATATTCACAGAACAGGTACAGAAATAAAAATGCTAAACTAATTGGGCCTCTGCATTCTTTAACAAGCATGTCCACATACTGTCCACAGGTCCCATTACTAGCGATGTAGGAAAGAGATCAACATTGTGGATGCAGCTTTATATGGATAGCTTCTCAGCACTTTGAAGATCAAATGTGCATCAAGGCCAGACTGTCCTGGACCATCACACAAACTTCCAAGTGCCCATCTTTATTTGATGCCACTACTGTTATGATGGCTTGAAAACATCTCCTGTGCCTCTACAGAAGTATTTCTTATACCTATGCAGACTTATGCAATTCCATAAAAATTTACAAAAGGAACTTCTTTTGAACTTTACCTTAGAAAATTTTGCTGTGCAGTGGGAAGCTATCAAAATCTCACTTCACTATAACTTAGCTTTGGTTCCCAAAGAAGACAACAACCACTTAAAGGAATTGTTTTTCTGATCTTGCGGGAGAAAAAAGGGTTGTAATGTTTCAAATGTAATGCCAAAATCAGGAGTAGATTCATCACCTTCTTATCCATGAAGATAAAGATGAGATTAACCTGCCTTGGCATCTTTCTTAGTTTTTGAAGCACTTAGCTGAATTGCCTTTCCCAACAGAGTATTGTAAAACTATTCCAATAAAATATTTAGAAGTGGCCATTTTATGAGTTATGAAAACTTTCTACTTCTGTATTAAACTCCAGGGTTCTCCTGCTGTCCCTATTGACATTACACTGCATCAAAATAAAACTAATTCTTTAAACAGGGACATGTATTATTTTTCACAAGTTAGTAATACCAACATTTAAATTCTCAGTCCTCTTACTGTTGATTAAACCTCCACAGACTACAGCAGAATTTCCACTTCACTGCTAGAAAAGAAGAAAACCAGCACAATTTGTACCAAAGAGATCACTTAAAGAATGTACATAAGGTTACCGCATTTATGAATAAAGCAAAGCATTATCATTTTTAATAGGAATTAAACAGCTAGAGGGAGAAGTAGGGCAATGCTGTGATCAGTGCAAAGGAAAACAATCTAACCATTTTAATTAACTGTATTTTAATAGCTTTAGTTATAATTGAATAATTTAAATACCAAGGGAAATAGTTAAGTCTCCTAAAAGTCTTTTTTTTATTTACATTTTAAATACAGTTCACAGGGAAGGGATGGCACTGAAGGCTTAAAATAAATGGGTGTGGAAAATCTTACTAATTTCTGCAGCTGCTGGACTAGTAGGAAATATTTATAGGATTTTAATCATTGTTCTCTATAGGAGCTCCAGCCCAAATCCTAATATACTTTCTACATTTCCCCTCATTTCCTCAAAATATTGCACAATCTCTAGTGCTATTGCCCTTGACTCTTATAACCATAAGATGTTCAGGAAGATAAACATGAAGCAACAATCTAATTCAATTTTTTTTTTTAAAACATATGCACCAGTGAATATCACCACTGAAAATAAAACTATTGGGCAATACAGAGTTTCATTTCATCAGATTACAGTAAACTGGCACGTGCACATTACTCTTACACATGATGCTTCTGCTTGTTCATAATGCCTTTAACACTGGAGACGATTAATATACAGGGACAACACTGTGAAGCTCTACAGATTTACTCAGTCAATCTGTTATGAGGCTCACACATGCTTCCTTTCACAGTTTTGTCTAGTTACACTGCACAAGCCTAGGTAGGAGAGGCCACAGCAATTTTCACAGTTTAGGGACTTTGAGTTAGATAAAATATTTCCCCATATTTAAATACTACAAAAAAAAAAAAAAAAAAGCTTTCCTTCACTAATGTGCCTACACCAGATTTTAAGATGATGTGAGTTTTTAAACACCTAAAGTACCCTGCAGTGAAGCCTCTCTGTCATCTCTCTTATATTAAGAAACAATTCTTTGCCATTTTGACCCTAGCAGTACTTGAGGCCAGTTAGTTCTTGTATTAGAAGAGACAGTAAAAGATAATCTTCCAGTCAGCGGTTGGATTTAATAGAACTTTATTTTACTGCTCCTCACTGATTTATTTCCCAAACCAAAGAATCCTAGTCTATTCAATCTTAACTGAAAGCCTTTCCAGAGTTTCAACCATCCTTTCACATGTCTGCTTCCCTAATTCTCCTACTTTTTTCTATTTTCAAAAATAGAGAAACCATAACAGCATACTCTGTTCATATGTTTTATCTCAGAAAAAATATATATATTTTTAAGTTTTCCTGCCTTTTTTTAGATTGTATGTAAACCATGGAACAAATTACATGTATATAGCTCTGTCACGGAGTTGACCAGATCAATCTATGTCCGTGACAGGGGCGGCAGGCCTCTGCCCTCCCCCCCCACCCCTCGCCCACAAAAAAATGGGAAGGAAGGAAGGGAGGAAAAGAGCAGCGGCAACAATCTATGGAGGAAAACTTATTTTACTATAATATTGGAATACAAAATAACACAATATATACAATTTAATTGAAATTGAGATTAATAAATCAGACAAGATGAGAGAGAGAGAGTTCCCGGGACCAATTCAAACCTGAAAAGCTTGGAACGGCTAGGAAAGCACCCTCCAGCACCCACTGCCAGGCAGCAAGAGAGCGCCCCCCCCACCCGGAAGGGCCAGATCCCGTGACTGCTGTAATGTACAGGGATAGGTACTTGGAATTGGGGCAGTGACACTTTAATGCCCCGTGCACTACATGATGTTTTGATGTGGAATACTGAAATCCGAAAACAAAAAAAAACAAAAACAAAAACATAGAACCATGACATTCCACCCCTTATTCTACATCGTTACATCATGCTTAAAATATATATACATATATACAAACAAACAAAAAAATGGTTAAAACGCATTACACACACATGGCTATATACATATACATAGAATTAGTAACTGCACTCCCCCGGCATCAAGTTTCCTTGTGGTACACATTGAACATCCCCATTCTTCTGCATTACCCACCAAGTGGATCCTGGTCCCTGGGCAAAAACTGTACCACGGAGAGGTTTGCCCTTTCCAGAAGCTGGAAGAACCCAAACTGCCTTTCCTAACATGTTCTTTACATGTACAACAGGTACTTTATCTCCCTCTACGGTATGTAGGGAACTGGATTGGTTAGGACCATCACGATTGATAGATCCTCTGGTATTGACTAACCAGGTGGCTTCTGCCAAATGCTTCTCCCAGTGCTTAAATGTTCCGCCACCCAGTGCTTTTAGCATCGTTTTTAACAATCCATTGTATCGTTCAATTTTACCAGAGGCTGGTGCATGGTAGGGAATATGGTAAATCCACTCAATGCCATGATCTTTGGCCCAAGTATTTACAAGAGAATTTTTGAAATGAGTCCCATTATCTGACTCAATCCTTTCTGGGGTGCCATGTCGCCACAGGACTTGTTTCTCGAGACCCAGTATGGTGTTTCGGGCGGTAGCATGGGGTACTGCATATGTTTCAAGCCACCCAGTGGTTGCCTCCACCATAGTAAGCACATAATGTTTACCATTGCGAGATCGTGGCAAGGTGATATAATCAACCTGCCATGCCTCCCCATATTTGTACTTTTGCCATCGCCCTTCCTCCCACAGAGGTTTCATTCTCTTGGCTTGTTTGATGATGGCACATGTTTCACAGTTATGAATAACCTGTGCAATGGCATCCATAGTTAAGTCCACCCCTCGGTCTCTAGCCCATTTGTATGTTGCATCTCTCCCTTGATGGCCTGAGGTCTCATGGGCCCACCGAGCCAGAAATAATTCACCCTTGTTCTGCCAGTCCAGGTCTATTTGAGCTACCTCAATTCTGGCAGCTCGGTCTACCTGACGGTTATTTTGCTGTTCTTCAGTAGCCCGACTCTTGGGCACATGAGCATCTACATGGCACACCTTTACAACTATAGTCTTTGTTCGGGCAGCAATGTCTTTCCACAGTTCTGCAGCCCAAATAGGTTTACCCCTTCTTTGCCAGTTATTTTGCTCCCACTGCTGTAACCACCCCCATAAGGCATTCGCTACCATCCACGAGTCAGTGTAAAGATAGAGTATTGGCCACCTCTCCCGTTCAGCGACATCTAAGGCCAGTTGGACAGCCTTTACCTCTGCAAATTGGCTTGATTCGCCTTTCCCTTCAGTGGCCTCTGCAACTTGTCGTGTGGGGCTCCACACAGCAGATTTCCATCTGCGATGCTTTCCCACAATACGACATGATCCATCTGTGAACAGGGCACATTTCTTTTCATTCTCTGGTAGTTCATTGTATGGTGGGGCTTCTTTAGCACGTGATACCTCTTCTCCTGGTGGTGTTCCAAACTTTTTACCTTCAGGCCAGTCCATGATGACCTCTAGGATTCCTGGACGGCTGAGGTTCCCCATCCGTGCTCGTTGTGTAATCAGTGCAATCCACTTACTCCAAGTGGCATCAGTAGCATGATGGGTGGAGGGAACCTTTCCTTTAAACATCCAGTTCAGCACTGGCAGTCGAGGTGCCAGAAGGAGCTGTGTTTCAGTACCGACTACTTCAGAAGCAGCCCTAACCCCCTCATAAGCGGCTAAGATCTCCTTCTCAGTTGGAGTGTAGTGCTCTTCAGACCCTCTGTATGCCCGACTCCAGAATCCCAGGGGTCGGCCTCGGGTCTCTCCCGAGGCTCTTTGCCACAAACTCCAAGTGGGACCGTTCTCTCCAGCAGCAGTATAGAGGATGTTCTTTATACCCTGTCCCGTCCGTACTGGCCCCAGGGCCACGGCACGGGCTATCTCCTGTTTAATCTGTTCAAAAGCCTGCTGCTGCTCAGGGCCCCATGTAAACTCATTTCTCATTCGGGTCACATAATAAAGGGGGCTTACAATGAGGCTGTAGTTTGGAACATGCATTCTCCAAAAGCCCACTGCACCCAGAAAAGATTGTGTCTCTCTTTTGCTAGTGGGTGGAGACATAGCAGTGATTTTGTCGATCACGTCTGTCGGGATGTGACGACGGCCATCTTGCCACTTTATACCTAGGAACTGAATCTCCTGGGCAGGTCCTTTCACTTTGCTTCGCTTAATAGCAAAACCAGCACTCAGAAGAATTTGGATCATTCGCTCTCCTTTTGTAAAGACTTCTTCTGCTGTATCGCCCCACACAATGATGTCATCAATGTACTGCAGGTGCTCAGGAGCACTGCCCTGTTCCAATACAGTTTGGATCAACCCATAGCAAATGGTCGGGCTGTGTTTCCACCCCTGGGGCAAACGGTTCCAGGTATACTGAATGCCCCTCCATGTGAAAGCAAACTGTGGCTTACATTCTTTGGCCAAAGGAATGGAAAAAAAGGCATTAGCAATGTCAATGGTGGCATACCATTTGGCCGCTTTTGACTCCAGTTCATATTGGAGTTCTAACATGTCCGGCACAGCAGCACTCAGTGGGGGTGTGACTTCATTCAGGCCACGGTAGTCCACCGTCAGCCTCCATTCTCCACTGGCTTTACGCACTGGCCATATGGGGCTGTTAAAAGGCGAGTGAGCTTTGCTGATCACTCCCTGGCTCTCTAGTTGACGAATTAACTTATGAATGGGGAGCAAAGAATCCCTGTTGGTGCGGTACTGACGCCTGTGCACCGTTTTTGTAGCAATCGGTACCTGTTGCTCTTTTACTCGCAGCAGCCCCACAACGGATGGATCTTCTGACAGGCCAGGCAAAACAGACAGCTGCTTAATGTTGTCTGTGTCCACAGCAGCTATTCCAAAGGCCCATCGATACCCCTTAGGATCCTTGAAATGCCCCCTTCTGAGATAATCAATACCTAGTATACATGGAGCCCCTGGGCCCGTCACAATAGGATGTTTTTGCCAGTCCTTACCAGTGAGGCTTATCTCAGCCTCCAACACAGTCAATTCTTGAGAGCCCCCGGTCACTCCAGAAATATGGATTGATTCTGTCCCTTGGTGACTCGAGGGCATCAGAGTGCACTGTGCACCAGTGTCCACCAGTGCCTTGTATTTCAGTGGTTCTGATGTGCCAGGCCATCGAATCCACACAGTCCAATATACTCTATTATCCCTTTCCCCCCCCTGACTGAGGGCAGGGCCCCTCTATTCATTACCTGTGGTAACTGGAGCAACTGCACTGGTGGTTGATCTGCTTTGTAATTCTTTCACCCGGGCTCGTAGTACAGGAGTAGGTTGACCGTGCCACTTCCCCATGTCTTCTCCATGGTCACGTAGGTAATACCATAAGGCAATTCGCGGTGTATTACCCCTTACTTGAGCCGGAGAGCGTTTGCTTCTAACAGCTGAGATCTTTGATGGTGCACGTGAGAAGGAAGTTTCTTCGTCTTTGGTTAGGTGGGCTCGCACAAATTTCATCATCTCCTTCATCTCCTTCACATCCTTCGCTACACTCGTTTGATTATCCTGATCTTCATCAAGCGTCTCTGATACTGCTACAGGTTTGTCACGGTTAATCAGTTGAGACACTTGCTCCGTCATTCTTGATATTGCAGCAACGGCAGCATGAATTGGGGACAGCAATTGTTCGTAGTTTTGGAGCGTAACAATTAATTCATAAACTAAGGGCGTTCTCTGTTGTTCGTTGAATCTGTCACACGCTGACATCAGTGTAGAGGCATATTTGTCCGGCGCTGTTGTCACGATTTTCTGCCATATCTCAGGCGTTGTCCTCACTCTTTCAGGGTCGCGGTTTTGGTGTGGGTCGTTAGGAACAAAGTTAGGGTCATACAACATTTCCACCACGCCTATTTCCCTCAAATACTGGATACCCTTTTCAACTGTATCCCATTTTTTCATTGCAATCTTCAAGCCATTTTTGAAGGGATACTTTTCCTTCACGGCTGTTAACACTCGTTCCCAGAGGGAGGCAGCCTCATCCGAACACCGACTAATTCCTCTATCAATAGCTGGATCTCTGGCAATGGCACCTAGTTGGCGAGCTTCATTACCATCCAGAGACAAGCTATGGGCCCCACTGTCCCAACAACGAACCAACCAGGAAACAAGAGTTTCATTCGGGCGCCGTGTAAACTCCTTTCTTGAACCTTGGATTTCAGTCATCTTTAGAGGCCGGCGAGTAGTAATAGAGACTTCCTCTTCATCACTCTCTTCTGCACGTCTCTTAGTTTTCCCTTTTGCCTTTCGCGATGGTGGTGGTTCTGAGGAGGGCCCCTCGCCTGGATCTTCCTCCACCTCCTCCTCCTCTTCTTCTCTTTTTCGTTCAAGACGCGAAGACACTCGTTTCCATTTCTTGCCCTCCACAGGAGCAACTGGTATTGTTACTGGTGTCTCCTGTGATCGATTAGATTTGACTTGGGGATTTTCCCCTTTGGCTTGAACCTCAGCTCGGAAACTCTCTCTCTCCAGAATGGTATTATATAGGGCACGGTAAGCACAAGCCAAACCCCAAATAAGTTGTACCTCCTTAGATTTATGTAAGCCGCATAGTCCCTGACTCAAATACTGGCTTAGTTTCTCAGGATCCCACAGATGTTCAAGAGTAAAATCCCATGACACTGCAGGTCCCCATGCTTCTAAGACCTTTCCTAAACCTCTCCATATCCCCTGCCAGTCATCATTCTCTAGTTTTGGAGAAGACTCCTTCCCCTTATTACGAATGAATTGGAATACATTCAGGAGAATTGATGACACGCAGACCAACATGACTATTAATTCAGGATTCAAAAAACGTTTGACAAACCGAGAAGAAAACCTGGAGCCTGGTCTGAACATCGTGTTGTTTGTAAAATTAGCTATTCCATTTGGGATGTAGTTGTTTGTGAAATTAGCCATTCCTTCTGGGATGTAGTTGTTTGTGAAATTAGCCATTCCTTCTGGGATATAGATGTCAAAGTTCAAATCATACCACATTGCAAATAGGTAAAACATAGGTGTCTCCATCAGTGTCATCAGGTACCTATATATGGTTGCAATTCCACAACACATAATTACAAGCTGGATTATTGGCCAGTAGGTTGTGAATAACACCATTGCTTTTAATCCTTTACCCAGCACCCTCACAATAACAAGTGGGTTCATCAGTGGTGCCTGCTAAAAAGGGGTTAATGAATTGAAGCTAACAAGAGGAGGGAAAAAAA
>NW_024885090.1:20865-21826 GCF_019232065.1 Centrocercus urophasianus | reverse complement strand
TGCTCGGCTCGGCGCGGCCCGGAGCGCAGCGGCCATCGTGCCTCCCCTCGCCGTGGCAGCATCGCTTCCTGACAAGTGCGAGGTACAAAAGGTTGCGGAATTTATTAATGCGTATTAAGAAGAATCAGGGGCGATCAATAAAATCCTCATCTACATTCTTGGGCGACTTGGTAATTTTCTTGCTTCTGGAGCTTTTTAAAGAGTTATACCCTCTGTTGCCACACACGGGAAGATATTTTATTAGCAAATCAATCGAGACTTTGTAAAGGATAAGATTAATAGTTAAGATTTAGCATAATGGCGTTCGCGTTATGAATTATTGAAAATTATACTATTGATTTTTTTCCTCGCTGCTCACCGAGAAGGTCAATTTTTGTTTTAACACAAATCGTCAAATATTAAAAGCCATACTTTTGTCAGAAGTTGGGGTTTATAGTTGCGATGCATTCCTCGAATTATTTCACAAAGCCTCATGAAAAGAAAATAAAAATGAATGTGTTTTCTCTTGCCCTGGAAACTGAAAGCATCACACAGATCATCCCCCCTTCTGCAGCACTGCTGCCAGAAGCACGGAGCGCCAAGCGCTCACTGCCTCCGCTCCAGCAACTTTTTCCTTTCCTCTCTTGCTTCATTTTATTTTATTTTGGGGAAGAACGATCAATGCTGATGGAATACAGAGAAATGATGATAGAAGTACGAGGGGTAACGCTGAGTGCCTGCACGGCAAGTGAGATTTCCGCAGCTCAGCGCTCTCAGCGCGTTTTATTGTTTTTCCCCCCACTCCGAACCCATATTTACACCCGAACCTGTTACATTTTAAACAGTGTTGGCACCAACTCTTCTTTCACTCTTTTGCTTTTGCTTTCCTTTCTCTTCCCTTCCTTTTCTTTCTTTCTCCTCTTTATTTCACACCCTCGGGGGGGGGGGGGGGGGGGGGGGGGGGGGGGGGGGGGGGGGGGGG
>NW_024885090.1:18088-20765 GCF_019232065.1 Centrocercus urophasianus | reverse complement strand
TTTATTTAATCTGTCCCCATCCAGGGGCCGGGGCAGGGGACTCCCCCGCAGTGAACTTGTTGGTGGTTCCCGTGCCAGACGCACGGGCCGCTGTGGGCCCTCTCCGCCCGAAGAACCCCGCCGGCTCCACAGCGCAGCTGCACGGGGAAGGATTTTTAAATCCCTACCCGCGCCCTTTGCCCAGCTCCAAACACGCGTTTTCCAGCAGCGTGGGCTCCACTTCTCCCCGGTTTCCCATCGCTCGGCTGCTGCACGCTCTCCCGCACACTTTGCGTGGCTGGAAACAATAACCCCATTTAAAATTTCGCTGTGGCAATGAGACAGACCCTTTTAAAACCTTATCGCAGCTGTTCAAATACAACATCATTGTCAGGTTAAGAGGCAGCGCCTTTTATAGCTGCCGTCCCCAGCTCCTGTGTTGCCACAGTTTAAACATTACCTTCCTCGATCTGCCGCCTCCCGGCTCGGCGCTGCCCCGCAGCTCTCCGCCACCGCGCTCCGAGCGGGGAAGGGGCAGCTACCGGCTCGGCGCATTTAAGATCACGATCAGAGCCATTGCTAAGATTTGCCCGAGCCGGGGGAGAGCTGCGGAGGAGCCTCGGAGCGCCGCGTCCCCCCCCTCGCTTTCTAGCAATTTCCTCTTCTCCAACAACAGCCCGGACGACCCACAGAGTTTAAAGCCACCAAATACTATTTTCCTCGACGCGGTTTAAGGCTTGACTGTGACATCTAATCGGGAATTTTATGCCCATCAAACGGCTCTTTCGTAATCTTTATTTACTCTTTCGGGGTAGAAAAAAAAAAAAAAAAAAAAGGAAAAATAAAAAAAAGAAAAAGAAAAGGGGGTCCCAGAAACCCCCCAGCCGCTGGCGGAGCGCGGAGGCCCGCGGAAAACTGCTCGGCAGCTGAGGTGCAGGCGGCCCTGGCTGTGCCCCCCCGGCAGTGCTGAGCCGGCCCTGCGCTAAGACGGAAGGGCTCTTTGATTTTTGTAATTGAAGATATGAATTTCTTCCGTGCCACCGCACGGAAAGCGAGATGATGGCTGTGATGATCGTGATTTAAATTTCGTATTCAGGGCCGTCAAACAGCTCCGAAAGGACCCCTTCGCCCATGATAAATCACGAGGGGGGTCTGAGAAACGGGCAGCGACTTTTTATTGAAAATGAACAGAAGGAAAGTTTAAGTTTGATGTAAATAGAAGTTGAATAAACATGCGAGAGCCACTGGGGAGCTGGAGACTTAGGCTCTGGGCATTTAATGTCACTATTGTTTTAAATCATATTAAAATGGAATCAAGTAATTAACATTAATAAATAAATCAATATCGTGCAATAAATGAGATATACAGTCTACATTAATATGAAGGTTTTGCTCTCAGAGCCCCATATTTTTCCGAATGAGGGAAGGAAAAAAAAAAGAAAAAAAGCCCAACCAATGGCTCCATGCAGATGTAAATTACTGTTTGTAATAAAGCATAGGTGGACATTACAGATTTCTCCTCTAGCAAATGTCAGGGCTAAAACCCGGAGGTTACCAGACGTGCCGGTGGGCTTTCATTTCACCGCCTTATCTTCCTAAACCTTATTACTCGTGATATGATGTTTTTCTCGACCGTGCTGACGATTCCCATCGTTGCAATTTGCCGTGTTTGTGTCTCATTATAGGGGGGGATGGGATGGGAGAGGCTGGATATTTCACAGATGCCTTCAGTAACAAAGGTATTGCGAGAAATATCTGCCTTTAAAAATAGGCTTGAGCCCAGGAAGCTTTTAGTCAAATTGCTTTCATTTACTCGATTCCAGCATTTTATTTAGGTCTTTAAGTGCGCGGGCTGTATATTTTATACCGCTCTGTTACACGGCGGGGAGATTGAAGAATAGTTTTTATTTAAAGGAAAAAAAAAAAAATACATGTATTGGCTACAGTATTGTGCCCTTGCTTCTTCTAATAACGCAACTGTCACTCTGCCCAGAGCTCCGTGTGCCACGTTTTCATAGAAAGAGTCGGCGACTCGGCCGGGGGCTCGGATTCCCCAGATGATTTTGACCACGGGTGGGGTGCAGGAACGCCCTGATGGCACTACGCCTTTTCCCAAATACAACACCTTATAAAATAAACCAAATTCCTCGCCGCCCATCGCTTCAGAGGTGCTGTTTCTGCTGCGGGAAGCGCACGGCAGCACCCTCTCTACTGCAGCTTCGCCTGCAGCCTCAGCCTCCCCCTGCCGTATTCCCTATTTCCGCGCAGGGGCACAGCTTTATCCTTACAGGAATTTGGCGTGCAGACCGGTCGGAGATCCGGCCGCAGCCCGGCACGTCTGATTTTCGGTAGACTGCTGCCGAATCTGAGGTTCAATCAGCAAAGAGGCAAATGCCCTTCTCGCCCTCCTGAAGGGACAAGCTCAAAGGCGTTCGGAAATAGCTCCTAGCCTTTTCTTTCTGAAGGAATAAAGCAGAGAAACGAGGAGGGGAGGGGGGGAAGGATACAAGAGATGACAGACTCTGACAGAACCGTCACGTTAACAAGCTGAATTAAAAAAAAAAAAGAAAAGAAAAGAAAAAAGAAAAAAAAAAAGGGAAGGAACAAAGTGGCGTTCCCGTATTCAAGGTTGTGGTGGTTGGTTTTTTTTGTTGCTTTTTTTTTTTTTTTTTTTTTTTTTTTTTTTTTTTTTTTTTTT
>NW_024885090.1:7080-17988 GCF_019232065.1 Centrocercus urophasianus | reverse complement strand
TTTTTTTTTTTTTTTTTTTTTTTTTTTTTTTTTTTTTTTTTTTTTTAATTAACAACACACCCGGCTCCAATCAGCCGTTCACATCCTCTGAGAGCGGCCGCGCTAATTGCGAGGGGCTGAAGCTTCACGTGGGAGCCCTAAGGCGCTGGGGTCGGTGCGGGCTCTCCCAAGAAGCCCTGAATGCCAGGAAAACAAACGGGAAAACTTTGGTGAATATTCCCCTCTCGAAATAGGTATCTCAGCCGAGAGCAGAGGGGTTCCTCCGGGCTCAAAGGGGCTCAAAGGGGCTTTCGTGGTGCCGGAGACCCGAGGATCTGAGGCTACACAATGCCGTTTGATCGCAGACGGAAAGGCTATTTCTAGGAAACTGTTAACAATGAACTTCTAAAAAAAAAACAACAACAACAAAAAAAACAAGCAACAACAACGAAAAACCACCCCCAAACCCGGCGGACGGAGTGCCAACAAATGCTTTCACGGGATGTGGGGCTCTGGCAGCGAGGAACGCGGCTGAGGAAGCAGAAATAGATTTCGGTGAATCCCACAGCTGAGCAGAGAGAAGCGGAGCCCTTTCCTGGGGACATTCTGAGCAAAAGTGTGCATTGGAGGACAAAAAGACAGAGCACGGAACAGCAAAACGGAGCGCGTTCGGTCACTGGAGAAAGCTCAGGGAATTCATAAGCTCCGCTTTAATTTTCTAATCTCTAGTTTCATTTTAATAGATCTCCGTAGTGTTGTTAAGGAGAGGGATTGCAATCAGCAGAACCTTGGCAAGGTGATGTTCGGATATTGAAAACGTCTTCTTTTGCTTTAGTCTCTGTCTGTCTATAAAAAAATAAGCTCTCTCAGCACCTCACGTCAAAGCCGCGTTTAAATAAAATGCGTTTTTTAAATTACACTTTCTGTATCGAAAGGTTTATTTAAAAAAAGCCTTCAGTAAAAAACGAAAGATAAACAGTGGCAGCGCCTGGGATTTAAATTACTTTTGTTCTATCCGCGTTGAGGCCGTACTGAAAGGAGTAAATAGGTTTTCGTTCTAGGGAACGAATTCTGAATATCGTTGGGTGTGTTTTTTTTCCCCTTAAAATTATGGGATTTTTTTAAAGCTCGGATGCGTTATAAAAGATTACGAGCACCAAAATTTCTTTTAAATTGGCATATTTCTCGAGCACGTCACGGTTACGGGTTATTTGTTTAATAAATCTTTTTGATGCTTTATTTTCTCATTTGGAAGGCCCTGAAATCTTCTCGTTACTTATATATTAGATGTTTTATTAGCGGTGGAATTATTATTAGGAGGAAATATACCGGAGCACGAGGACGGCGCAGTGCAGCAGCGATGCGCCCTCGTGTGGCTCCGGGTGGAGGAGCAGCCGCCTCCCTCCCGGCCACTCCATTCGCTGTCGGTCACGGCTTTCTCCCTTTCTTTTTAAATAGAAACCTAAAGCTGCTATAATTGAGCATTTATGCAAGATTAATGCCGGGGTGGTTAGGTTTCCGCGGCCCTCTTTTGCGGTGTGGGAGCTTTTTAAAGGGATCGGAATCCCCTAAGACGACGCTTAGAGCACCGCGGGGAACGGAAAGCGAACGCCCTGCTCTCGCGCTGTGGATTGGGACTCGGGAGAGACGCGAGAACGCTGCTGGAAGGTTGGGAGGAATGAAATCCGCGCCGCTCCGAGAGCTTCTAATTAATGGGCTTTGTGGGGAACGCGCAGCCGGGGGAAAACTGCCGAAATTGCACCTCCTCACTACATTGCCAAGCGTTTCTCGCCGCCTCCGCTTTTTAGCCGGAGAGACAAAAGCAGTATTTGTTTCTCAAGGATTATTTTCTTTAAAATAAAAAAGAAGAAGACGGTCGGGGAGTTGCCGGGCCCGGCAGGGGAAGGGTCGGGGCACAGGGCCGGCAGGGCTTTCCGCAGCGTTGCGGGGCGCTGCCATGGCCGTGTGAGTGCGTGTGTGGGGAGTGAGGGTGAGCGAGAGAGAGGGAGACGGAGAGAGGGTGGGTGGTGGTGGAAAATAACAGAGGAACCTTAAGGCGCCTAATTATTCAGAAAGGTTAAAGGTGATGACCTTGACATTTTGGAAGTTCAAAGGCATACACTTATGTTTTTCTTGCTAAGGGGTTTTTGAAATTTTTCCTTCTTAGCCGCGCCTCCCTCCGCTTCCATCTCTCGATTTTTTTTTTAATTCTAGGGCCGCTCCTGACTCATTCGCGCACTTTTCCCTTCCGCGAACACGAGCGTAGCGAGAGCCGCTCCGTCCTATTCAAAAAAGCCAAATTCTTTTCTCACCCCTCGCCTTTATTGCACATTGCGGAAATCTCTTTTTCACCCACCAGAAGGTGTATAATATAACCCAATTAAGCTGTTTAGAACCTCGGCTTTTATGGTGTTGTCTAGACAGTTCAAGGTTTCGCAAACAGCCCAGCCGGGTCACGAAGCACAAAGCGGGGGGAACCTCCGCCGGCCCCCGCGCAGCCCCGCGGCTCCGAGACCCACCCCTCCGCTCCGCAGGTTTTTCCTCCCCACGAGCGCCGGCGCTTTATAGCTCCCTGTTGTCTCAGCCGCTCGGAGCCCTCGCTCTGCCTCAGCCTGCGCCGCAAGTAAACACTCATTGGCGTTGGGGGTTCGGGGCTTACCGGGGGCCTGACCAGTTAAAAGCCCTTTTCGTTGTTTATAGTAACGGCTCCAGCCGCAGGGACGGGCTGCAGGCAGCCGCGCTTGCTCTGCCTCGCACTGGGGAGGGAGCAGCTCGCTTACGAGGATCTACAAAGGCAGAGCCAGAGAGCTGGGCTATTATTTATTTAAAACGCATTTAGAGTAATCCGCCTTGGCTCCCTCCCGTCACTATTTAACTGAACTTGGCTCTAGCCCGGGATCCTTCGGAGATGGAAATCCATACAGTGCACGGAAGTTATAACCTTAACTTTACTAGAAACCATTTATTCACATGAAAAAGACAGTGGCCCATGCTTTTGGATGACAATAGAAACATATATATATATATTTTATATATAGCGAACGTACATTTACCATCTCTTAAATAAACCGCATTCACTTAAAGGGAGGAAGGTGTTACCCTAACTCAAAAGCAACAACATAGCCCCCCCCGAACTCAATGAATTGTAAGCAAAAACTACCAGACACACTGCAGGTCCATTGCTGGTACTGTGGGAGAGGAAAAAAAAAAAAAAAAGCACCTTTGGCGAGAACCACTTGAGAACAGACAGCTGGATTTACCCTAGGTTCCCTTAGCAGGAATCTGCTCCGCCAAGCCCCGAAATCTCCAGTGGCCATTCAGTGTGTGGAGCTGCGCATGGAAATGAAACTTTGAGTTCCGCAGGGCGGCTGTGTCATGTAAACCCATTCACTTTGCATTCGGATGGCAGGTCAGACTGACCGAGGGATTCTTTTTTTCTTCTTCTTTCTTCCTTTTCTCTTTCTCTCTCGATTTTTTAAATTTTTTTTTCCTTTTTTTTTTTTTTTTTTTTTCTTTCCTTTTTCTTTTTTTTTTCTCCTCAAAACAGGGGATTTCCAGTGAAATACTGGAGTCGATCTCTGTTCAGTTTCTTTTCTTTCATCCTTCGATTCTGGAACCAGATTTTAACTTGTCGGTCAGTGAGGTTGAGCATTCTGGACAACTGCAGTCTTTTCTCTTTGTTTATGTACACGTTGAAGAAAAACTCACGTTCCAGTTCTCTTATCTGATATTTGGTATAGGGACACCTCTTTTTCCTCGATCGCTGAGGAACAGCTGAAATTAAAGAGAGAAAATGCTGATTTATGCAGAATACGACCGCGCTCGGCCGGGAAGAGCTCAGACTTCGCCCGTGTCCCCCCGCCCGGGGAAGCAGCCCTCCAGCATCTCCGAGAATATTCCCTGGGCTTTTGCTCTCGGTTGACATAGGAAAAGAAAAATAATTAAAAAAAAAAAAAAAGAGAGAGAATATTTTCCAACTTCTCCTTAAAAGAGAGCACTTCGAGCGCTACAGAGAGATATTTAAATGGGCTGGAAATATTCCAAGTTTCTTCAAGCCCTCTCGCCCCCACCCCCGCCCCAAACAAACGAAGAGCTCAGCCTGCGACGCGGAGGCAGCTCCGAGCCCTACCTGTGAGATCTTGCCGTCTGCCCCCCGCCAAATCAACAATTTAATAACAATTAATATCCTCTTCCGAGAATACCTTAAGCCCACCTAAATTGGTTTCCTATCGTAAACACGCTTTACAACGGTGAAGGAAATCTTATAGGATATATAAAATCCTTTGGATGCTTATAAAATGGCACATAAAATGCGGCTTGACAAAGTGTCGGCCTTGTACTCTTGCCCCCGCGTCACCGCCGATCCCTACCTGAACTGTTGCTCTTCTCTGCAACAGCCTCACCGGGAGGGGAAGCGGCGCCGCTAGCCGTTGTCACTTTCTTCTCCTGGCCTGAAGGTGCCTTGCTGCAGGCGCTGTGCTGGGGCTTCAGCTCGCCCTTGTCCGCGTCCCCCTCGCCCTCGGAGTGCTGCTGGTACGGGGGAGCGGGGGCCGGCTCGTAGAACTGGTCGAAGCCCTGCGGCAGGATGCCGTTCCTCCCCACCGAGCTGTAGAAGTTGGAGGCGGCGGGGGACGCTCCGTGGTGGCCGCACACGGGGTCCGTTTTGAATAACATTTCCGTCCTCCTGTTCGCGGGCTGCAGAAAGTCTCTGTGCATCACCTCTTCAGCTGAGTAATAGGGAGCGTAACTGCCCCTGTACTGCCATTTGCTGCGCTCTAATCCGTATTCCCTGAATGCCACTTCGCGCACAGGTTGGACATGAGGTAAATTAGAAGAATAAGGAAAAGTCATTTGACAGGAAGACGATTGCGACAAAAAAGAGGGTTTCGTCGAGAAGTCTGAGGGCGAGACGTAATAAGCGCACCCTGGCAGATACATATTGGATGCGCCGTGACTGCAATCGTCAAACTCGGTCATGTCTTCCTTTTTGCGATTGCGAGCGACCGGGAGGCTTCAATGCATTGAACGAGATCCATCTATTGCACAAGAGGCTTTGGACAGGATCAACTAAGAAAAAATCCCCACCGTGTGCTGACGTGCAATTCATCTTGATTGATTCTAGTGGTAATTATGTCACGTGACGCAATGTAGAAATGTCCTTATATCTATATCGGCCCCTCGGAACGGCTCCCGAGATCTCTCCAAAGAGCCCTCGCGGCACTTGGAGATGAGCGGGCGGCCCCGCTCGCCTTTTCCCCTCCTTCTCCGGCGGACGAGCGGTGCCAGAGGTGCTGCGGGCGTTCACCTGGGGCCGCGCCGCCCTGCCCGCCGCCCGCCCGCCGCCTCCGCCGGGTGCGGGGCCCCGCGGCGCGGCCCCCCCCCCCATCGCCGCCGCCCGCCCGGGAGCCTCCGTCGGGGAAGGCGACCTCCGGGCCGCGGTGCGGGCTCCGAGCCGGGCACCGGGCCTGTGTAACGTGATCGCTGCTCGTTAGCCGGGAGCGGCTCTGTCGGTGGCGGCCACCGGGTGCTGTTCACGCGGCGCGGCCGAGTCCCATTCACGCGCTCTGAGGTCCGAGCGGATCTGCCCGCCCGGCTCAGGCACTCCGAGGCTGGCACCCAAATCCGTCCCGAAATTGCGATCCCCGAGCGCCTCGTGTTCCCTCGCTCGAGCTCGAGCACCGAGCGCTTGTGCAAAGGCGCCGTGGGCGAGCTGCAAGGAGAAAGATGCAAAGAGAACATCTCTCAGCAGCGGGTCTCGGGAAGGGGAGACACTTCGGGGCTCTTCTGGCAAGAGAAGGGCCGAGGCAGGGGGAGAAGCCTCGAGCGCGCTTTCCTTGGAAGCGGAGCCGCGCACAAAGTGACCTCTGTTCGTGCCTTCAACTCCCACCAAACGTTAGCTTTCATTGGAAGGGAAGAGCGGGGCTGGGAGCAGGCAGCACGCACTGCGCCCGCAGCCCTGCCCTGCCCTACCTTCGAGGGCTCCCTTCTACCCGTTTTCTCTTTCTCCTTGAAACATTATTTTAAATAGATGAACACAAACCGGGTCACAAGGAATAAAAAGGGAACAGAATAAACATTACGCGCCAGCAACAGCCCCCGGTGCTCGAGCAGCTCCTCATTCCAGCAACGTTTGCCGGCTCTCTATGGGAATGCCTTTTTCCGTCATCGCGCAGCATAGCCACAGCATATGCCATATGCCGCTCTCCAAACCAACCTGCAATGCGCCCAAGCTCTCAGGCCCGACAGGGTCTCTCCCCGCCACCCGGACACCTCCGGGCGCTCCGTGCAGCCCCCAGGCCCCGAGTTGCTCTCCGGAGGCGGCTGCCACCCAGGTAGGGATGTAGGGACCGGCCCGCAACACCGAGGCAAGCGGAGAAAGCCCGCGGCTCAGAGGGGAAGGGGCTCTGCCAGCCGCATCCCCGCGCTGCAGACAGGTCCTGGTGGGGATTCTCAGCCCTGCCCCACAACCAGACCCCGCATCCGGAGCCGCAACCTGCCCCCGCCCGCCGCCACGGCCACTCCGCGCCTGTTCCTCCAAAACGGGCGAGGGCTATTTCAGGGGCTTCTGCAGCACAGCTCCCGGCCCTTCTGAAACCGAGGGACCCGAATCCGGCTGATCAGATGGAACTCATCTTTTTTTTTTTTTTTTTTTTTTTTTTTCCCCTCTCTGTTTTTCCCCCTCGTACATTGCCTGACTCCTCGCTTTCAGACCACCTCACACGCCACAAATGGCTGCCAGCAGAGAGCCTCTCGCTATCACCGGTTATCACCAGAAACCAAGACATAAAGCCACCATTTCCTCTCTTTACCAGAAACGTTCAAGTCTTCTTGATTTTGCCACGACACACGAACCACCTCCCACAAACGATGCCTGCGAAGCTAAAATGGCTCCTACGTCCCTCACCGCAGCGCCGGGCAGGGACCCTCTGGGTTGTGCCCCAGGGCTGAGACCGGGCTCACAGAGGGGATGGCTCTGGGACCCTCAGAAAGGTCGTTTTCTTCACCGCTCAGACAACAAATTGAGCCTCAGCCAGAACCCCGCACCTTGCTTTCGATGCAGAGAGCCCCAGCATCAATTAAATGTTGGCGCAGGAGCCAACCGGTTTCAACTAATTCAAGTTCAAAGACATGGCGACGATTTGTTAATACGAAAACAGACCTTGTAGGAAACAGTCCCTTAAAAACCGATCCGATTCGTGAGCGGGAGCCCAGTATCGCAGCAGAAGCCCCTCCGCAATAGGGCAGAGCCGGGGGGTCCCCACTCACCGGAGCCACCACCCCGGGGTCGGTCCTCAGCCCAGCTCCGAGCACCGCATCCCCCCGTTGTTTGCCTCTCTCCCATTGCATAGCGTCGCAACACAAACGCTCATCGCTTCCACAGCCGGGCGCATACTTTACCGTTAGGCGTCTTGAAACATCTGCAACCGTTGCGTGGGATCACCAAGGGTTCTGCTCCGAGTGGCATTTCCAAAAGCTCTCCTTGGCTGTGCGGGCGCCCCGCGGACCGTGCGGGTGCGGAGGTGCGGGCACGGCTGGCGGAGATGCGGCGCTCAGTGCCACCCAAGATAAGACACTAACTTGACCTTAACTTTGTTATGGCGCCCCTAGTATCTGGAGAACGTGAACAGACACTGTCTGGCAGCTCTCGTAAAAACCGACTGGAGAAGAGATTCTGAGTCATTTCATTTATTGCCACTACAGTTCTGCAAGAAAGCTTTTCCTCCCTGCCAAACTTTAATTATTTATGCTCTTTTAGGAAGCACAAAGGCATCCAGAGCCATTTCCAACGAGCCGAGTTGCGTTCGCAGCCTTATCAAAAGCGTAGCCCCCCTCGGAAGGGCTTTATCTCGTCGGGGCTGCGGTCGGAATGCAGAGATGGTGATGTCGGATTCAATAAAGGCACCGCCGCCCGCTACGGGGGGAAGTGGGCAAGGGGGCAGCCGAGGGGTGCCCACCGCCACCCTGGACGGCGGCACAGCTCAGGGGTGCGGCTGTGGCACCCGCACCGCCCAACCCAGGGTCGAGGGTATGCGCCGCAGCTCTCGCACTCACCCCCGGGGCCGCGCCCGCGAGCGGGCACGCGTGTGCTTGCATGTGCCCAGGGTGCGCGCACTGGGCGGGTGCGTGCCTTGCCACACGTGTGTGTGCGTGCGTGTCTGTGTGTGCGTGTGCCTGCGTGTGTGCGAGTGCCTCCCCCAGTGTCCCCAACGACTGTCGTCGCCCGCAGCTTCGGATGAGCAGCCGGAACCTGCCGTGTGCACACGTCTGTGTGCACCATTTTGTCCCGCAGATGCGTGCTCTCTGCGTGTGTCCGCTGATGCTCAGATATGTTGCAAGGCACGCACAGACACACGTAATGCACGGAGTTCTGCAGCACGTCGCGTTTCAGACACCAGCTCTCTGCTTTTTAACCTATTTCTCCTTCCGAGGGCGGCTCTGACTGGTAGTATGCATTCAGCTGTCGTCGTGGATCGGATGCATTTAATGAATAGTCCATTGCACTTCCCATCTTTCCATCCCAGTCCTCTTCGGCTTTCACATCACAAATGGGGTAAAGGCTACTGTTGTACCGAGGTGGGTTAGAAAAAAGAAGGGCGGCGCGAAGACTCCGTTTCTCAAGGGCCTGAACAGTATTCCAGAAGGAATAAAAAAGAGCTCTTTATCTGTTTTTCGCCTTTCTCCCGGCTCGCATCGTTGGGGCTGCTTCCAGTTTTCTTAATTAGAGGACCGCTGCCGAGGGAAGAGCCTCGCACAGCCCGCAGTGCGTCGGGGCTGTGCGCCCCGAGGGTTCCCGAGGACGAGGGCAGGTCTGCCCTCCGGCCCCGCTGAGCTCTGCCCGCAGCGAGGTGGGCTCTGACCCCTCTGGGAGGCGAGAATGGCGCCTCCAGGTCGGGCTGCGTCTCCTTCTGCCTTCCGACACACCCGGGCGGTATTTTGGGGCTGCGGGAAGCTCTCGAAAGATGGCTGCGGCGCTGCCCTCAGCTCGGATATGTCTCCTTTATGAAATAATGAGTTTATTGCCTCCAGGAAGGCAACGGGCCCGATAAATACATGGCTTCTTTGTGCCGCGCCTTGTGATTGTGTAGCCTTGTTGCGTAAGCTCCAAATAACCCCATTTGAGCTCGCTTTATACACTAGAAAATAGCGCAGGCTCCGCCAGCGTAATTATTATGACTACTGGGAGAGGCAGCCCAAGGTTTCGCGTGTGGAAACGCCTCTTCATTAGAAACAGATATGCGTGGAAATGGCAGCCAAACGGCGTTTTAATCCGGAGCTGTATTTCCGTGAGATATTTTTCAGCTCCGCAGTCTCAGCCGGGGCATTCCCGCACTCGCGGCCCTGCGGTAGCACGGGGCCGTGTGCCAGAGAGCTGCAGCACAGCACTGGGCAGCGGGATGCGGGGAAAATCGATTTCATTCTCGTCCTAAACCTATACTCGGTCGGCGTGGGCGCCGCTCCCAGTCCCTCTGGTCGAATTTCTCCTCTGAGGTTTATAACTGGACAAAAACAAAAAAAAAAAACACAAAACAAAAACCAACAGAGAAAGTGTCCCCCCTTTCCCTCATAAAAACCTCTGCGGAAACGGCCGTGGGGACAGTCTCAGAAAATAACCAAACCTCCCTGCTCGCCCCTCTCCTGCTCTCGCAGTACCTCGGGGTGAGAGGGGCCCTGCGCGGCCCGGCCGCCCCCAGCCGCGGCCCCAGCGGCACCGCCCGCTCCCCCCCCCCCCTCCCGTTTGTTTGGGGCCGCGCTTGGACAAGGCCAAAGTCAGCGGCGGAGGAAGGGCAGGGCCAGGCCCGGCCACCTGGGGCGGCCACCGGCTAGAGCCGCATGCGACCGGGCCGAGGAGGTCGCGGTCACCCTGTCCCGACGCTCCGGGGCCGAGCTGGCAGCGGGAGGGCTCGGCGGGCAGGACTTCGCCCCGGCCCCGCGGGGAGCGGCGACCCCCCGTCTTCCAGTCCCACCGCAGCCGTCGGGGCCGAGCCGTCGGGGTGGGTGGCAGCAGTGCGGGGCGCCGAGCAGCGGTGCCGGCGGGCGCGGAGTCGGTGCGCGGGTTACGCGCGGGCCTTGTGCGAGTGTCACGTGCCCTCACCGCCGGGCCGCGGCTGGATGCGAGCGGGGCTGGGAAAAAAAGAACGAATCAAAACTAAAAAGGTTTATTTGGTAACCGCTTTCTGCGATCCGTGCTCCAACAGGTTATTCCAAACCGCAAAACATGCGAGCGCCGCATGCTTGCTTTCTGAAGCGGGGAACACATGAAGGGACCAGCCGGCATTTACAGAGCTGACGTCTTTACTAGGCATTATTCTTTTATTATTATTATTATTTCTGCAAAATGGTGTTTACATACAGTTAAAAGGCATCGATTTTAGTTTAGCACAGCACATTCTCCAGGGAAAGAGAGGGTTAGAAGCAGGAGAAAATCTATATAAAAGGAGAAAGAAAGGGGGAAAAGCTGATAATACGGGTTTCAGTGCTGGGCTGGCTCGTCTTCTTCGTTCTGCCTAAGAGCTCAGCGGTTGCCGATGTACCCGGGGATCCTACGTGTTTCGAGAATTTGGCTTAAAAGGGAAAAAACACCCAACTCCCGCCTTGCAGCCGCGACCACACGCTACTCTATAGGGCGAACACAAGTTCATGCAGGAACGGGTGGACGCCGCGCTAGTACATAGAAAGCGCCTGCTCGCGCATTACCACTCTTTTCTTCTTCATTCGTCGGTTCTGAAACCAAATTTTAACTTGCTGATCGCTTAAATTCAGTCTGTTTGATAGTTCTTTCCTCTTCTGTCGGTTAATAAACTCATTGAGGAGAAACTCGTTTTCCAATTCGGCAATTTGTTGTTTCGTGTAAGGTTTCCGTTTCTTTCTCGATCTCCCCTGGGTGGGGCACCAAGGCAAACCTACAACAAACACGTTGATAATTTAGCG
>NW_024885090.1:0-6980 GCF_019232065.1 Centrocercus urophasianus | reverse complement strand
CAACAAACAATTACAGACATCTCTTAGAAAGCACGAAGCGCTAGGTCGCCTCGAACTAAAGCGAGAGATTTAAGGCATACCATCCTGCACTGAAGGTCTGAGGCATGACTGGACTGCTGCGGGCTGAACTGTCAGGTTCAAGTTGACCGAATTCTTGATGTCCTCCTTTAGGCTGGAAGTGCAGGAATTCACTTCAAAAAGAGCGGCCGAGCCGTGCAAGCTTCTCGGCAGGCTCGAGTGGTCATACTTTGCGGGCTTTAAGTTGGCTGCGTGAGTAATAGTTGGGTCATTTGCGAAAGATTGCCTCTGCCTGCATCTTTCCTCTTGTTTGGAGCTCGCATCGTGGGCGTAATATTTATTGTTTTCTTCCAGGCACTCTTTGTTGCTGTTGGAGCTGATGCTGATTGGAACGGAGCCGGGGAGGTACGGCTGCGCCGCGCCGCCGAACGCGTGGCCCTGCGGCTGGGCTGCGCACGGACTGGGGCACGTCCACGGGATCGAGCTCCGGGGGTAGGAAATGGTGGGCAGAGCCGCCAACTGACTGCCATTAGCCCGCAAATTGGGAAAGTAAAAGGAATCTGGAGATTGCAAGTTCAAGAGAGAACCAACGTAGCCAGATCTGTAGAGACTGCGATCACACATTTCCAACAAAGGACTTCAGCTGTTCTTACAGCAGTATTTAGTTACAACAGGGAATAAGCGGAAAGCCTAAAACGATTGGACGAAACTTTGCAGACAGGTTCTTCAAAGCCGGTAATTTCAGCACCGCCTCCAGCCACCGAGCCACGGTGTCCCCCCCCTCTTCCTATTTTTTTTTTTTTCCTCCTTTCCCCCCGTTTAAAAAAGTCTTATGATAACACTTGAAATATGAAAATACCGGACTCGTAAGGGGGAGGGGAAAACATGGTCTCCACTTCTATAAAAGTGCCTGGGACTGGCTGGCAGAGCCGTAGCGCTAGCGGAAAGATGCAGAGAAAACAAACCCTCTGCCGGCGCTGAGCAGAGCCGCGGGCGGGCAGCGGCCGCGGAGCTCCGGGTGTGGGGGTGTCCGGAACGGGGCCACAGCTCTGTGCCCGCTGCTCTTCGCGGAGGCAGGAGCCGTGGCCGTCCGGACGCACGGATGGGCTCTACCCTTGCCGACGGGGCACAGCTGCGTGTGTGCTTGGAGTGCGGCTTTTACCCGTTTTATACACGCATTTGTTTTAATTGCGAGCAACATGATATGCATCTGCATACGCTTGCAATTAAAATATTCATTGATCTGTTATTGGCGAGATTGTCTTTCTGATGCACTAATGACCCGTGGTCTCGGAGGCTTTCCCAGCTTTGCACCCAGCTTTGCACCCTGCTCTTCTTACCCTTCCACTTTTCATCCTAGCTCCAACGCTAGGCACGTTTTCAAACGACTCTTCTAAATCTGGCCCCTGTTCATCGAATTCTTAAGTGAGAATAACAATGGGAGCAAGAAGGAATTCCTTGAGCAGAGCGCTGAGATTCAAAACAAACCAGTAGCATCCAAAGACTGCACGGAGGAGAACGCCCCGATACCCCGCAGCAGGGCACGGGCTGGCTGAGGCGGGCAGGGCCGCACCAGCGCCGGGCTCGGAGCCCGCTGCCACCTCCCGAGCTGCAGCCGAGCAGGTTTCGTCCTCTAAGAATATAATCATTCCTTACGGTGATATGGATACATATAGAGAGAAATTGTGAGACAGATACATGTATGCGTATGGATGTATCATTATCTTTATATCGTATATATGACATTTTTTGAAAGCTCACACCAGAGCACGGCTGTCCCTCTGTCTCTCCCACTTTACTCCCCGCTCAGGGGTACGAACCAAACCCATCCGACCGCATCCTCGCGGGAGGCAGCTCGAGTCCTTTCCAGACCGCGAGGGGTGGCAGACAGTCTGCTTCCTGCGGAGACAAGCCGAGCCCCCTCGTCTCACCCAGAGACGCGATATCCCCATAAAACAGCAGACTGCAAGGCCAAGGGCTGGAGCTGCCCGGCAGGCAGCGGCCGGAGCCCTGAGAGCTACGAGGCGGCTCCGCGCTGTGCGGCCGCTGCGGGAGCCTCGGCCCTTGACCTCGGCCCTTCCCGAGTGGATGGATCCCCGGGTCCAAGCGGACCTCGGCTTCGGGCCGAACCTCAGTTCTCAGTTCGTCACCTTCTCGGCTTCGATATTAAAACTCGAGCCCAGTTAACAGGTAGGGTTTATTTTCCGTGTTATTGAGTTCTTAATCATAGTTTTAAACTCAATTTTATTTCCACGCCGAGATCAGAGGGGCTGCCCCACTTGACGTTTTCCTAATCAAATTCATCTTTCTGTCTAATGGGAAATTGGGGTGAATTCTGCAGTAATTTCATTGCCCTGGAAGAAATGTTGAAACGATTGCTCTCCCCTGAGCACACGGACCACACAAGCGTCGCTGGAGGATATTACTGACCGCTGCCCTTAATTTTTATTGTTTGAGTTATGTCTGCCAATTGCATCTCCCTCTTATTAACTTATTTGTTTTCTGCCTTTTTTCTCCCCACGAGCCGAGGTGACCGCTTCTTTTCATGATCGCCTTTTGCGAAAGAGCTGACTCCAATCGTCGGCTCTGGGAAAACAGAAGGAGCGCACTGTGCTTAAAGACCGTTTTTTTTCCTTTTCTTTTCTTTTTCTTTTTTTTCCCCTCGCAATAAACACGAGGAACGGCTGTGAGTTCCCCGATACCGGAAAGGTGACACTTCAAACTAACTTTTACGAGGTTAGAGAAAACAGAGCTTCTAATTAATGCTCATCTGTAACCGCTAATTAATGCTGCGAGAAATATGGAAAGAAAAATCCCGACGAGCGGGAGGGCAGCGAGCTTTGTGCTGAGGTCGGCAGGGAAAGCACCGCGCACAGCCCGATGCGGGCACGGCTCCGCGCAGCACACGGCCGCCCCGGGCTCGTTGTTGGCAGCCACAGCCGCTCCCGCGGTGTCCGCCGCCGGTGTCTGCACAGGAAATGTCACCGTGCGGCCCGGGGCTCTGCTTTCACACATTCCTTTCCGCTCTCTCTTTTTTCTTTTTTTTTTTTTTTATTTTTTATTTTTATTTTTTAACAGGCAACCGGATCGGCCTCGCCCTCCTCGCTGACCACCCTGCAATCCCTCCCGCGCGTTTCCGCAGCGGAAGGACGCGGGCAGCTCCGCATATGAGCGCACAGCTTCGGCTCAGCAGCGCCCGGCAGGAGCTGGAAGCCGCCTATGCCGGCCCTTGTCCAGGAGATGGCAGGATTGCCTCAGCCATGCCGGGCCCGGGCCGGCCCTGCAGCGCAGCGCCGCTCCACCGCGCATCCGCAACCAGGTCCGCCGAGGTCCGCATTATCCTCCGCAAGGATGCCCGTGTGTCCGGCGGGCCGTAGGGCTTTGATCGGAGCTCCTCCGGCCGCGGGCAGGGTGCGGTGGACAGCGGAGCCGGGTCGAGCGTGGTCCGGAGTCAGGCACCGGGCTCCCGGCGGTGTCGGGCCAGGAGCACACCGGGCCCTCACTGGCTCCGGTACCGGCGGCGAGAGGCCGGCGTTCGGCTCCGCCCCGCAAGCAGCAGTGGCCCGCATCCTGGCTGCTGTTTTCTTAATGCTCCTTTCTAACGTTAGAAAAGGAGAGGGCGGCTCATTTGCAGCTGGTCCAGATTTGCGGGCCCGTCCGGGCTTTCTCCTGCCCCCCGAAGGGAGCTTCAGCCTTGGCCTTCGAAATCCCGGTGCCGCGGAGCCCGACGCTGAGGCCACAGGAAGACGCAGCCCTGCGGGCCCGAGCGGTGCGGAGCTCCCACAGCATCACTGGGGCCGGTGGGATGCTGCGGGGGAGACGTCAGGAGCCCGAAAAAGAAGAATGTGGAGAATTTTTTTTTTTTTTTCATGAAAAGAAAACAAGGCTGCAGCATCAGAGAGGGCTCCTCCAGGCACGATGTGCCACCAACCCCCCAATTTTTTAATTTTTTTTTTTTTTTTTCCCCCAGAATCGAACAGAAAACACCGCTAGCTACAAATCCTTAAGTGTTCCGAATTGTTATTTTGGGGGGTCCGGTAGGGGGGGAAAGAAAAAATGCCCTCTCAATGTCCGCGAGTTTGCAAGCGGAAGAGAAAGGGGGAGGAAGAGGGCGGAGGAGGCGGGAGATGGCTCCCCGGTGGTTGCCGCCGGGCGCGGAGCCCATAGGGGCCCCGTTCGGGCCGGTGGTGGGGGGCAGCGGGGCTCCATCGGAGCCGGAGAGCCTCGGTAAGGCGAACAAAGGCGCTGGGGCCGGCCCAGGGTAGGCAGAGCCGTCAGCCTGGGCACGGGAGAGAGGCCGCTCTCCCCGGCAGCATTTCTTCCTCGCAAAAACCTTCCTCAGCGGAAAAGGGCCTCTCGGGTACGGCTTTCCCTCGTCCTCCACGTCCCCCACTGTTCTGTCTCTCCTCGCGGAAGAACCCGAGCATGTCCCGTGCGGGGCTGCGGCCCACGAAACGCCCCGCTGCGGGAAGAAGGCCGATTTCCTCTTCTTTTCGGATATGCCGAAAAGAAATAGTTTTATTAAAGATGGTTCAGAAACAGTTTGGCAACATCGTTAACGGCTGGGAAGCTCAGACCGTACTTCCAGCACAACGTGAAAGCAGACTTGGAGACGAAAAGGGAAATAAAAATGGTTTATGGAGAAATAGTCTGACTGTATGTATTACCACGCACACGGCAAATCAAAGCGTTTAGAGCAATAGGATATTATAATAAATAATACTAGATCGAAACACACACCATTTAATAATTACACGAGGCACATGGACAGGGAGGACATCGCTTCTCTTTCCCAGAAGCTGACCGCCCTGTGTATAGCATAACATGCACGCTAGGTTTAAAACTACAAAACCCCAACCGACTCCCGGCCTTTCGGCCTACATAAATTATGGCATCTTTTGAAATGAATCATTTATTGCTTCTGTCATTAACACCCGTTTAGTTTTGCAAACTGAAAGTTAGCGGTGAATTTCACTTCTCCGAGCGGGAAGTGCTTTAAGCGCAGCGCGGGGTCCGCACGGAGGTCCGTGCGCAACACGGGACGGGACGGGACGGGGCGGCCGGAAGGGACACCCGGCTGCTGCTGCGTGGAGCATCGCGGCTCCTTCGGATCGAACGAAAGGCGCTGGGGCCGCGCTCCGTACCCCAGGAAAAGCTGGTAGCAGATCGCCCGCCAGTATAATCAAATAATAAAAAATAAAAATAGCGATCCCACTGCAAACAATTCCCTTCCGGATCCGCTGCTTCCGAAATCCGCGGAGCCCAGTGAGGACTTCGGGGATGTGGGTTTTGCTAGCGGTGACTGCGGGAATGCCACTTACTCGAGTTTTCCGACGATACAACAAATCAAATCTGACACTTTTGGGCACCGGCTGATGTTTGGAGATAGAAATCACAGGTCCCCTCCCCAAAGAGTTAAGCGTTTAAGAAAGTTATAAGTGGAACCGTTCGACACATTTAAATTCGTTTATACTGGCCTAGAGGGAAGGATAGAAAATATAATTAATATTAATATTATTTTTTATAAAAGGAAGAAACAGAACGATAAAGTCAAGGTTTGTCGGCGCTCCCCTTCGATCGAGAGAAAAACGCCGACTTTCACGGAAATAAAAAACAATTCACAAAACTTCGCCACCGCTGGAAGGAGAAGAAAAAAAAAAAAATTAAATATATTTTCAAGTCTTTCCAAAAGTCCGCAGCTGGTCATAAACGGATTTTATATATCCATCACTGTCCGCGAGTAATCGATCAAGAAACGTTGTCTTTCAGTTTGGAAACTATTTTCTTATCTTTCACCCTCCTGTTCTGAAACCAAATGGTGACCTGGCGCTCGGACAGGTTCGTGGCCGCGGATATCCTTCGCCTCTTGTCCTTGTTAATGAACTTGTTAATGGCGTATTCGTTCTCGAGTTCCTTAAGCTGGAGCTTGGTGTAGGGCACTCTCTTCTTCCTCCCGCGCCGGTAGACACACATCTCGGGCTGGTTTAGTGCAACGTCCCCTACGGAAAAGACACGACGTGAAAAATTAGAATTTTATGACAGGCGTTTAAAGGGTAGCTGATACTTGTCGGGCGCTGCTTTTCACGGGCAAATAAATAACGGCGGCTTGTTTACAGTTTATTATTATTTACACTGCCCCATTAGCCGCACGTTGGGCAGCCCCGAGCCTGACGGACTGTCATCACTGCGAGCAGCGCGGCGGGGCTGGCAGAGCGTACAGACGGCCCTTTGCTGCACGCTGCCCGCTTTGTTTGCATGTGGTTAGCGCCGGCGTACCCCGCTGCTCGCGGCCTCTTAAGTGCTCTGGGGCCGGGTCAGCGGGCTGCCGGGGAGCGGAGGAGCCTCCGCGCCACCGCCCCGCAAACGGAAATACAGACCGAGGCGCGACGGGAGAAGCAGAAGGAGCCCGAGGCACCGCAGCCAGGGTGCCCCGCGGGGTGCGGCTTCCTGGGCGGCCGGGGAAGAGAGATCTCCCCGAGCCTCGGGCCGCTCCGGGGGAGGGCTGGGGGGCGGCCGGCGGAGGGCGCGGGGGGCGCGGCTCGGCTCGGAGCGGTTCTCGCCCTCGCGTACCTGGAAAGGACGATTTCCAGAAGTGCGAGCTCTGTGTCTGATCTTTGGCACAGTACACCTGGCCGTTCCAGCCATTAGCCAGAGTCCAGGACTGATAGCCCTCCATGGATATGTACGTTTCGTGTCTCGGTTCCCCAGAGCCAAACGTTGAGACCATGTCTATGTACCCAGGAACGTGCTGGTAGGGGTTTGTATAGCCCTGGTAGAAGGACACTTCCTTCGCCCTGGTGGAGACTTCATTGGCGGGGACACTCGTGCTGGTCAGACTGGAGACGTCCATGTACTTTTCCACGGGAAAGCCGCCAATGGAGGCATGGGGGGGAGACTTCAGGGCGTTCTGCTGGATCCCAACCCCGTGGGACATCCTGCAGCTATAATATCCGTTGCCAAAG